>NC_072419.2:21019500-21323500 GCF_028858775.2 Pan troglodytes
GATATTCTCTTTAATGTAACAACAATCAGTAAGCTATCACATATCTAACCTCATGGAACTCACATATCTAACCTCATTGAATCATTAACAATGATATTTGCACCTCTTAAATTATGAAATGGGTGGTCTGTGGGCAGCATGCTAAAATTCAAGTAAAAGACTTCCTACTCCTTTTTCCTAAATTATTTTTTTAGTCTTTTGGTAACTCAGTTTTCACAAAGAAGGGGAGTTTGGTTGCTACCTACTTTCCCTGTAATACTGCTTGGCTATTTTTCAGTGGCAAGAAATAATTCCTGTGATACTTAAGAACTCTATGGAATAAAGCTCAGTATAGTGTATATTGAATTATGCTTTCCGATTATTATATTTGGATAAATTTAGGCATAAGGTTGTTTAATACTTCAGCAGAAACCTGCAATGGAACTTCCTAAAAATTTGACCTTGTGAAAGAAATCCAAATGGAATTGTTTTATATTTTTTTAGCTCCTATAAATGTGTGTGCGGGGTTAATAAATAAATAGGTAAGAAATAGCACAGCATTGTTTAACGTTTATTTCTTTCCTCAAAATAAAAAAGTTAATAGAAAAAGTAATACATTGTTATTATTTAAGAGTTATTTCTTACTGCAAAATGTTTTGTGACAGCTTTGTTTCATTGTGTTTAACTTAATTTAAATTACTATAATACTTTTTTGTTACATCGTCCTTTGAAATCATTGAAATTGGCTAAATAATATTGCTCTATTCTACTTGATAAAATGGAGAGCACAGAAGATTAATTTAGATACAGAATTGAGAATAAAACAGTCTCAATTTGTGCTTAATTTTATTAGAAGGAAATGTATTATAAAAATAGCCATTTGAAGAGAAAAAAGATAAAAGTAGTGAAATATTTTAATTTTCAAACTCTCATAAAATAGTAATACAGGCTGTCTTTAAATGAAAGTAAATATTTTGTGTTTATGTATGTATATGAGACATGATCATTATTAGCTTTATCTTGAATTACTCTGATATACTATATTTCTTATACATATTATTTAATGTCTTTTGTTGTGTTTTGTTTTAAACAGCAAATGCCAGTCTTCTTGGAGGAGGAGGTGGTAAGTCCTGAACATCACTTAACTTAAAATACATTTTAATTGTTATACCAACTACAAGATATTTAGTAAGTTCTATGACACTTAAAAGAAAATTAATTTTGCTGTAGTCATCAACTACAAAAATGTTAATCTTTCAAAAATAATTTATAATATAAATACCTTGGTTTGCTTAAATGTTATTTTAATTGACTTCGAGATATATACAGTACTCTTCTTGTCAAACTTTATATTTCTACTTTTGGCATAAGGTGTAACAGCTATAAGCTATACGAACACACATGTAATACATGTGTGTACATAGTTACAGAGTAACTATGTACATATTACAGAGTTACTTTTAATATGAATTCTAAAACAATAGAACATTTGGAGGCTGTGGTTTCTTTTTCCGCTATAATGACTTTCTTTTGCTTTTCATGACTTTGTACCCTGAGAGCTTAATATATCAGCCACTTACTTTGAAAAGTAAAAAAGAAATTACTGTTGACACTCTGCTTTTTCTTTCTGCTCAGTTAGAGGAGAAAGAGAAGGAGATCAAAGTGAGCTGAGGGAGACAGAGATTCCTGTACTGGGAATTTTTTTGATACTAAAATCTTGTAACTATTTGTATTTTTACTTCTAGGTTAGGAAGATAAAAGCTTTCATAGTCCCAGTATATATAATATAGTAGGAGAGAAAAAAGTATACGATTAGAACAGAGTCCTTTTCATATAAGGCCCAGATGGACATAACTAGGTTTGTTTTCTCTTTCGCTGTCACTCTCTTTCTCCCTTCCTCTCTTGCTCTTTCTTTTTTCTTACACACAGTTGAAACAGATAGGATTGTGCAGAGCCTTAGGCTTTCATCAGGAGGTTTCATTGTAATTTTTATTTGGAAATTAAACATTTAACCTTTGTTTCTCTGTAAGAACAATTGATTTTTAAAAAACAGAATCTTGAAAATAAGAAAAATAGAAAAGTGTTTGAACTAGAAAGTGCTCTTCATATATCACATGTCAGTGCATGTTCTATACCAGAGTATCATGAAATGAGTGTGGGATTTGAAATTGGACTTACTGTGTGGAGACCAGGAAAGCATTACTAAATGACTCCAAGCCTCAGTTACCTCATCTTTAAAGTATGGGGATAATATTAACTATCTAAAGTGTTTATTGGGAGAATTAAACAAAAATATTTGCCAAGTAACTAAGTAATAGAACAGTGGAGGATTCATAAATGTCTATTTCTTTTCTTCTTTCCTAAGTTATTTTAGAAAATATGAATTTGTAGGATGTTTCATTGCACTTGTTATTTTATTTGGGGGGAACTAGAAGGGAAAATTTTCCTTAGAAGTTGAATTTCCAGTAATTTTTTCTCTCTGTCTCTTGTAATAGGTGAAGAAAACATGATTAAGATAAATTGTCCATAGTGCTGATTTTCTTACATGATATATTAGTATTTTAAGAAACCTCACGAATATTGTTAATAGCATAGAGGAAAGTTAAAATTGAGTCTATGTAAACACATTCATCAAGTTAAAACAACAAATTAGGTAGACGATTCAGTTATTGCTTTTGAGTATTTCAAAAAATTGACTTGACTAATTATATTAGTTAAAATCACTTTAGCCACTATAACAGAAAAAGTAAAAAACATTAAAATCCAAAATAACAGTAGTTTAAAGGAGATAGAAATGTATTTCTGTCTCATGTAAAGGTAGTCTAGATACAGGCTGGAATGGTTGTATGATGAATCAGAGACTCAGCTCTTACTTTTCTGTTCTTTCCTAGTGCATGGCTTTCATACTAAGATGACCTCAGGGTACAGGATGGCTGCTGGAGCTCTAGCCATCACAAATATGGCACAGGTCAGGAGAAATAGGAAAGGCAAAATATGAAAAAAAGTGGGCTCCCAAACATGAGTCAGTTTTCTTTAAGCAGATTTCCCTGGAATCCCACATTGTCTTTGAATCTGGACAGTATTCATTCCTAGCATGTAGTCTTTTATTCCAAGAAGCAATGCACTCATCAGAAAAAATTACTGTTCTGTTCACTAAGGAGGAAGGGGAGAATGGAGGTTCAGGAAAACAGTGTAATGTACCTGCCATGGTGGTTACCTCTATATTGTCAAACTGATTTCTTTAAATATATGTATGTATTGTTGGTGTGTATAGAACTGACTCTAGTGATTTGGCTTGTATTTTCTTATGATTCCTCTCTTCTCTGTGAGAAGATTTATGAATTTCTAGCAATGATAAGACATTCAGGAATAGGCCAACTCAGTTTCCTATTTAGCTAAAGTCTTTATTTTAGTGACTTCCTCTAGATGGTTGATTTTGCTCAATTTGTCACGATTTATAATTTTTGAATAATAAAATTAACAACTCAGCATCATCATAAAGATAAATTACAAGTATTTAAGATGGTTGTAATTTCTTTCATTAAAGTAGGTCATCGACAGGTTTAAATTTATTTATGCACTTCTGGAGATGTCAAGATTGCTCTAAAACACATGTCTGCTTTTTGGAAAGCTGCATTTAAAAATTAAATTTAAGGAATATTTTTAGCCTTCTCTGAGCTGATTTTTGACCTTATGATTTTATGACAAATCTTTTTAATCCTCTCAGTGATATTTGTAAAGTAACAGCTAGTAATCATCTAATAAGAAGCAATTGAATTGATATAATTCTCTTGGATTTAATCAAACAATTCCTTTTTTCAACATGAATTAAAATCCCTTCGAAGGTCTGTCAAGAGAATAATTTTTTAATTGACTAAACAATTTGATCAAGAAAATTTGACACCACATACAAAAATAATAATGGGACCTAAGTCCCCTTCTTTAGATCCTCAGGAGGGCTTCCCCCATATTCTATATGAGTAGTACCTGATTGTGAAATGTAGACAAAATTATTGTATGCAAAATTGTATTAGCCATAAAATCTTAGCATTTTGTTGTTCTTTTCTGAGTGCTTACCACCAATAAGACTGATCCCCTGAAAGACTTAAAAAATGGTCACATATCATCCTCTCAGTGCTGATTTTAAAGTGAGAGATTTACTTTACATTGATGTGAATTTTCATCTTTGAGCTAGATATCAATCTTTCTATGAATGTATTGCCACTGACTGCAGTTCATTGTAATGAGCATAGGTGATATGATTACTTCTACTCAGTCATTTCAGTTAAAATTTGATAACTTTTACCAATTTTACCAATTTGCTTGGTAAAATTGATCACTTCTGTTCATATTTTCTAGATAGGTTGAAGGCAGAGACAGTTATGTACTAATTTCTTAATTTAATATATAGCTGGTCTATAGTGACTGAATTGTACTTTTCAGGAGGCATTTACATTAATGTTAAAAATCTTTGAAGTTCCGTTAATTTTTTTGACAAACTTTCCATTATTATTACCAACAGTACCCTGTATATTATTTTACCTGTTGTTATTTTAATGGTTGAGAGAAACTTCTTCAAGGTTGCATAGCTTATAGGGCAAAGTTGGAATGAGAAGACAGTGTTCTTGACTGCCACTCCAGGGCTCCTTGCCCTGGCACTGTGGTTTTTAACATGCCTCTGCTCTCCAGGTTTGCTTTTCTATGCACAGATGGGTAATTCTGTTTACACCAGGAAAAATAAGTGAGAGGACAGGAAAACGTACAGTTAATATATGGATGTTGCATTCCTTGGCTTATTTTCACAAGTCTCAAGATCTACTGATAGCTTGAAAGTCGATACAATGGCACTGTCTTACAGTACTCTTGGATTGCTGCCCAGATTCATATACTTTTTTGTGCATTTGAGATTCAGTCTTAGAAAACACTGCATTTCAGATACATGTTCACCCATCTGTAATAAGAATGTTGTACATGCACAAGGTCCTGTGATGCTGGTACTTTTGGAATATATAGTAAAATATAAATCATTGTAGCCAGTCTTAAATTACATAAAGAAGTAGAATTAGAAAGAAAAATCGGAACTAAAGAGCTAATTCCTCACATCCTTTTGGATCATTATATAATAGGAACAAAATTTACGGTCTCTTACTTTAGATAATATCTTTTCTTTTTCATTGACATAATAGTTAACACAAAACTAGAACCTGCTGATAGAACCCAAGCAGGATATTGTTTATGGGATGTGCTTCCTCCTCCAGTCTGTCAAAGCACTTGAGGGATAATGCTAGACATTTAAAATGATGGTTCCTGACAGAGTGGTAACTTACTGTCTTTTGTACACATAGCTTTATGACTGCCATTTTAATCATATATACATACACAGAGATAAAAAATAAATATATATATTTGCATCAATGCTGTAATTTGATACCTTATTCCTGAGTTGATTCTGTGGCAGGTTAATAGATAAGTACTGTTGTCTAAGAAGCAAGTGCTGTTATCTATGCAGTCAGCCCCAGCTGCAATGCATGCAAAGCCATTTGTCCAACGCGAGAACAGAGAGGACACTGTGAGCCTTCCCACCTCTGATGGCTTCCTGCTCTCCTTCTGCCCCTTAGAGTAGGCCCAAAGATGGACAAGGTTCAGTGCCTTGTGTTAGTACCTGCTCCTCTAATCTCCCTCATTTCTGATTTGGACAGTTCTACTTGCAGAGAGGATTCATTATGCTTGTCTGTTATTAATGTCCCTTCATACAATGAGGCTGTTTGTGTGACATACTAAAATTCATGCTTGAAAAGGAATAAAATTATAACCTGGGTGATAGGTGATAGGTGCACCAAAATCTCAGCCTTTGCCATTACACAATTCATCCATGTAACCATAAAACACTTGTACACCAAAAGCTACTGAAATAAAAAAAAAGAAAAAAAAGAAGAGTGAAATCATAAACCATGTGCTCTTATATCATAGATAGTATTTGTGCATCTCCACACACCCATCATGTTTCTAAACACAAACACACATATGTGCATACATTCATTCAGCAAAGATTAATTGAGTTACTATTGTTTGTCAGTATGGATTATTGATTGGGCAGTAAACACAGCCTTTTCCCTGTGGCCAATCATGATCCCTGTTCAGCTGAATTACTAGAGCAATTATAGTTGTCTACATTCTTTCAGATGTTCCAAGGATTCTGCTGGCATAGTCTTTTGAGTTAAAATGATGCTTTAACATTAATAGAATGGGCATTGGATGCCTTCTTTAAAAGGCAGAGCAGATATCCTGAAAACAACTAATTTCACAAAAAATCTGAGTTGCTACCTGGAATTCCTAATGTGAAGAGCAATGTGTTTAAAGGGCTTTTTGAGTGTGTTTAAGAGGGAATGATGTCATAAATTTTGTCTTAAGCATTCACAAGCAGAGTGGAGCGCCCTCTCACCCTCCCTCCACATACACAACGGCTTTCCCAGCATATATCACTCCAGCGCTCAACATCCTGCAGTGATTCTGTTTCACTCTTGTTAAACCTCCAGATGTGGCCGGGCTTCAGGCATGCTGGGAGGAATCTAGGATAGCAGTCAGCAGGGAGGGACTGAGGCAGTTTACAGAGGGTAGAGTGTTGGGGGTTACCCCTCAGGAGAGTCAGTCAAGCATGGCTAGTAGTGACTTTGCCAGCTGGCCTGTGCTCAGCAGGGGAGGGGCCCCAGCCATGGGCCTGGGGAATAGCAACAGCCTCTCAGTCCTGAGAGAGAGCAGCATGGCAGGAGAAACTCAGGGGCTCTGGCCTTTTTACTCAGGCAGGGAGCAGAGATGCAGGAAAGGATGTGATGCTAAGCCACAGAAAATAGGGTTTAAATCTTAACTGCCTCGGCCAGGCACGGTGGCTCATGCCTGTACTTTCAGTACTTTGGGAGGCCAGGGTAGGAGGATTATTTGAGCCCAGGAGTTTGAGACCAGCTTGGGCAACATACTGACACCTCATCTCTACAAAAAATAATCAAAAATTAGCCAGGTGAGGTTGTGCATGCCTGTGGTCCCAGCTACTTGGAAGACTGAGGTGGGAAGATCGCTTGAGCTCTGGACGTTGAGGCTGCAGTGAGCCATGATCACACCACTGCACTCCAGCCTGGCCATCAGAGTGAGACCCTGTCTCTTAAAAAAAAAATCCTGACTGCCTTAGGTGGGATTGATCCTGGGCACTGTGGGCGGATGAGCCTGCTAAAGGAGGCCAGGAGGCCCAGATATGAGGAAGAAGAGGGAAGGTGGTTAGGGACCAGGAGCCAGGCCAGGTCTGAACACTGAGTTACACACTGAGCCAACCTAGCTTTGCCCTCCCTCCTTCCCTCCTCACCGTCTTCTGTCCTCCCTCCCTCCTGCCTCCCTTCCTTCTTTACTTTCTTCCTTCCTTTCCCTGTTTCCCTCCTTCCTTCCTTCTTTTCTTTTTCTCTTTCTCAGTCAACAGCAACTATTGATTACCTCTTGTATACTAGCCTTAAAATCAGTGTAGGTAAGATTCTTAGAACTAAGTGCAGCCAGAGGCATAAGTACTTATTTACACATTAATATTTTAAGAACTAAATAGGTTCTTCAAGCAGGGAAAATGAAACAGAACAAAGGAAGTCAACAGCTTATAGTGGTCAGGGAAGGCTTCCCAGAAGAGGTGACATGGGAGCAGTCTTGAATGATGAGTAGTAGTTTTCAGGAAGCAGAAGGTCATGATCTATTCAGATATATTTCCTACTCTTTGCTGTAGAGATCTTGCTCTGCCATCTCCTCACTGTTCTGCCATCATATCATCCAGGTCTTGGTTAAGCTGTTTTCTTTGACAGTCCCAGCATGCCACTTAAAATGGAGTGAAAAGTGTTAGGGCAGAACTGAAGAGAGGAACTCTGGTGCTGGTGAGGTGAATAGCAAACCTCCATCAGAGCAACCTGGGCAAAGTCTGGTCATCATCGCCAGTGCGAGCTCCTCCCCGCTTTACTTTCTCTTGTGATTACCTCACCTGCTTCTCAGTCTAGGGACCATCTCTACAGCTGCTCACTCCAGTTGGATTTCTAGTATGTGTATTCTTCATTCCACATGAACTTGTCTAGTTCTTGCTCTTAAAAGTTTAACTTAGCCCTGGTTGCTCTAATCTTGCCTGCTTTTTGTCATTAAGCCTTCCAGATGCTCTTCCTGGTAGAGGAAGGTGAGGTGGGAGGGTTCAAAATCCAAGCCATGCATCTACCTTGAACTCTTCTATTGTAATGGCAATTCCAAGGACATAATTTGTTTATTACACTCTAACTTTGGTTACTGTGATCCCTTCATTCTAAAACTAAACTTCAAAGTTATTCATCATGTTTACTACACATGCTCCCACTTCTAAGTGAACCTCCCTGTTGAAAGGGCAACCCTATGCAGATTAAATGCTCCTTCTCATTGTAGCCATACCTGAACCTGGAAGTGTGTATTCCCCAATTAAGGCAGAAACTTCCTGAGAGTGAGTAATTTCATATTCATCTTTATAGCCCTGGCTTATTCTATCACATATAGTAGGTGCTTTGAGATATTACTGTCCCTCATCCCGGATTCTCAACATGTTTATATAGTTCAGTTTTGACCAGTTTACTTTGGAAAGTTAATCGCTTTATCTTCAAGTGATTTCTAAATGAAAAAAAAAAAACCCAAACTTCAGAAATGCTTTTAACAGGCAACCTGAGGATTATATTCATATTTATACAGTAATTATTTTTATCATAGTATTATCTTTTATTTTTAAAAAGTTTGTATGGCCAGGATCTCATAATTTTCTTTAAATATATTTACTTTAAATGGGCAATAAAGAGAACAATATGTAATTGAATAGATGGGGAAATGAAATACAGAGAATTTACATTCTACAGATCACATGGAAAGAGAGAAAGCCTATTGTTTCATTCATGTTTTACCATATTGAGGGTATTTAACCAGTTATATCATTCTCCTTTTTCATAGTTTGATTTTAGTTTATTAATAATTTGTCTTTTACGTACTACAGGTAACTTGTCATTGACATCATATTACTAATATGTATACTAGTGTTATCCTACAATACATTTCTATTTTTTTTTAGCTTCAATAATATAGAAAAATTGTATGTGTTGGTGTTCTTAACTGGATACTCTTTTAAGGTCACTTGTTTCCATTTTACTTTTGATTTTTAGAGTTTGCCTTTTTAAAATGAGTTTTATAATTGGTATGTATTATTTATATTTGTATGTTTCATAATTAACTCTTTTTAAAAAAATAGAGGTTTAGTCATTCTTTCAGAAAATGTTGAGATTAGCAAATCATGCTCAAAGATAGGAATTAAAGGTTGTAAAGAAAAAGAAATAAAAATAATGGAAGCCCTCTTTTCAGATGTGGAAATACGTTGGTAAAAATTCTAGGCTCTTATAAGTTCTCTCACTGTGTTGGGCTAGCTAAATGATACCTAAATGGTTGGAAGTTCAGATAATATCTATAAACAAATATTTTAAAGTTAGGAAGTACTCTAACAGGTGCCAGGATATGTCTACATATCTTCCTAATTATATAGTAGCTATAGTATAATGCTTGTGTAGCTTATCTACTTGCGTTAAAGGTAAAATCTTTTTAAAACTATAAAAAAGAGAAGTTTATTGAGTTCCCGATTTAAATATCTCTCATCCCCAAAGAATCTCTGAATGTGACTTGTTGGTACACAGTAGGAAACAAGTTTCAAGCAAAATACTGCAGGTCAAGCCTGTTATGTTTTGGGATGACTACATTATATTCCTTCAGTTTATGGCAAAGAATTGGTTTTTTAACTGTATCTGATGTAGCTCCACAGTAATACAAGGTGGGGCAATTTCTTAGGGAGCCACTTTTATAATCTTTTTTGTTTTTGGCACTGTTAAGAATCCTCTTCTTCATTTACCCCTCAAACTGAAGATACTGTAGGGATGAATGAATCTGGCCAGTTGTTGATGGCAACAAATTCAAGATCTCCAGGGTCCTGTCACAGGCACTGTGGGTCCCTCGGGTTACATGATCCCTTATTGCTGCAGCTCTCTTTGGTCAAAAGTCATTATTTTTTTAATGAGTTAGGACAAATTTATTGTTTTGTATACTAGTTTCCTGTTCTAAAATGATGGTTATAATGGTACCTAACTACTTTACAGGTGTGGAATAACTAATTGCCCACTGTAAAATGTTGTTCAACTACAAAGTGTTAGATAAATGAGTATCACTCTACTTGTCATTATTATTAATATTATAGTGTAAATCTGAAAGATGAAAGTTGCTGGATAATTGTAAGATATGGTGATGGTGTATCCAAATAAAGGGGAATAACCTGAATTGTTGGATAACACAAATCCAGATATCTGTGTGTAGTAGAAGAGTTTGTTTTACAAAAAGATAATATAGATAGCTGTGCTTTAATTAACCCCTCAAAAATCTGAGGATTTTTCCTACAAATATGGATAGAGGAATATTCTAACAGTAGTTCATTTCATTGGTATGTATAGTGGTCATCATAAGGAAGCATCTTTCAAGTATTTAAATGCCCAGAGTAAAAAATAATTATATACTAGAGTATGAGGAATTCCAGCTTCATGCAACATTACCAGTCTAGGAGAAGGTGAGCTTAACGTAGTCTTCAGGACAGGACACGTGATGAGGCCATCTCTTAAGGTATGTGAAAAGAAGCCAGAAGCAGTAGCATTTTTCTATTCAGGCACATGCTTGGCACTGGGGAGGAACAAGGGATCCCACAGAATAGAGTTAATGGCCCAGCCACGTGTATGTCCAGCAGGCAGTCAGGCCTGGAAAAAGAAGTAGGGAAAGAAAAACCTAGCAGAAGCTTAGAGTACACAAGGGAAGGGTGGTGCTGCAACCTGGAAGGTGACAGGGGAGACCAGGTATCCTCATGGGGGCACCTGACCCTGAGTTTAAATGGCAGCAGGAGAGACCTGGCAATAGTCTGGAGCCCTCTGAGGTCAGTATACAGACCCCAGGTCTGAAAGGGTGACCCAAGTCAGATTAGCTCAGAGAAGATTGAGGCTGCTAGAGAATCTGAGTCTCCAAAACTGGCTTTGGGAGTGGGGCTGAATGGAGCTTATGCATGGGGAGAATCAGTGGATTCAGCTATGAACAACTGGGAGAGAGATGCAAGAAGACTCAGAAATGTACAATATTGGGACGTTCTCCAGGAGAAGATGAACAAGAAGTGATGTCTGAGGAGTTGTAGCTAAAATACTCTCTCAGCTTCTGCCACATGGTTATTTCTGACCAACAGAAAGCTCTCAGAAATAGCCATGAGGGGCACAAAGCCCTCACTAGGCTAAAAATCCACTAACTCTGCAACTTCCTAGATGCTGAACACACCAAAGGCCTCACACTTACAAATGTGGTATGATGTCCATGCCTGCAGGGTCAGCTTTGCAGGACATAGACCAAAAAGACTTTTACAAAGCTCCAGGTTTCATTTCTAGCATGATTGGAAAAAGCATAATTTTCTAGTCAGATTTTGTTAAACAAGGAATAATTCTACATCTCCATTAGTACAAAAGCCTTGCTCTGTCATTAGATTATCTCTACTTAAGAATCTTCTAGCAGGCCTCTCTGCATGCCCTGGATGGTTGGGCACTATCCCTACTGTGTCTCCATCAAAGTCAGTGCATTTTCTTAGGTAACTATCTCTCTTTCCTCTAAGATTATAGATTTCACAATGACATGGACTGTTTCTATTGTGTTCACTTGCTGAAACCTCAGAATCTTGTAGAAAATTTGACATATAAGAGGCACCTACCAACTAGCTGTTGGACAGATGGCTAAAGAAATGATGGTAATAACTAACATTTATGGGGTGCTGATCTGTGCCAGGCACTGTGTAAGAATTGCACATACATTATCTATGTTAATTATCTCAATATTCTGAGTAGATAGATATTATTATTCTTCTCATTTTACAGATGGAAGATCAAAAGCTCAGTGAGGTTAGGATAAATAAAATATTGGGCAGACCCAGTATTTAAACTAAGACTCTCTCCAACTCCAAATCCCCCTTTTAATCATTGTACTGTAAGTTCACGAGTTCAAATTAACTTAGTATTACTTATGGGAATAAGGAGTATATTCGTGGATGTATATGTCTCTAAACCTTCTTATTCTGATTTTTTCTGGGCAACAGGTTTTCTTCTTTGAATTTCCAACTCATCCTTATGTCTAATTCTCATCCTCTGGAAATAGCTTTACCCCTCAGAGTTATTTCCTGGGAATAGAAGAATCAGTGGTGCTAAGCTAGGAATTTCTAGGCTTGTCTCTCCTTCTTTCTCAGTTTGAATATGCTACAGTATCTGTTATTTAACCTTAATTCTGATAAAATAGTATTTTCAATAATCAGAAATTCTGAGGATCTTCTTGTATTTATAAATAACAGAAATAAACTATAAAGAAGTCCTCTGACTTTTCTCAATTCCATTTTTCTTTCACACAGACAATCATTATTCGATGTACAACTTTTTATTTGTCATAGTTTTATATACATATGTATCTGCAAATAACAGACAATATTGTTTAAAAATGTTGCATAAATATATTATGGGCATTCTAAAATTTGTTTTTATTTTATTATTTTGCTAAGCATTGTTTAAAAATGTATTCATGTAGATATAGAAACCACTAATTACAAAATGATTACTCTAAGGATACTTTCGGTTTAATTGAGAATGGCTTTATGCCTATAAAATTCAGTTCTGTTTTTGAAAAGTAGCTTTTAGGAACATATGTACCAGTTATACAAGAATATGTCTTCATAGTCCTGGTACAGCTAGTCTTTCTAATGAAGATGATAAAAGTTGGAAAATTTGAAGTATGTACAGTATATAGTTTTGGAAGGCAGCAGCAGTACTAAATTTCAACTCCCACAAGTTTAGATGTGCCAGGGTAGTATATCTGGATAATATTTAGATTGGTGCTCTTAAATCTGTCTAGTGTTTCTTTGCATATATCAAGGAATACCTGTTTTTGGCCTAAAAAATTTTATGCCAATCTTTATACCCAAATGCCAATGGTTAATTCATCCTTTAAAAAATAATACAAGATAACTTTGATAAAACACCTAGAAAGTTCTTATGTTTGTCTCTTTTCCCTTGAACAGGGAGAAGAACTCTATTACAAGTATTATCTTAAATATACTCTGAATTAGTGGTTCTAAAATTTGAATATGCATCAGAATTGCTTGGAGGGCTTGTTAAAACACAAATTACTGGGCCTTATGCCCAGAATTTCTGTTTTAGTAAGTCTGAGGTGAAGTCCATGAATTTGCATTTCTAACAAGTTCCCTTTTAATGCTGACCCTGCCAATCTGGGGACCACACTTTAAGAATTACTGCTCTAAATAAAAGTGAATAAAGAAGGGACTTTAGGTTATGGCAGAGTGAGGAGATTGGTAAATCCTCTCTCCAAAAAAAGCAGCTATACGGCTGGACAAAAAATCTCCAACAAAATAAAATCATAACCATTTTAGTACTCTTAACATCTAAATAGAATATAACAATTTTTTTTTTTTTTTTTTTTTTTTTTTTGAGACGGAGTCTTGCTCTGTCACCCAGGCTGGAGTGCAGTGGCGCGATCTCGGCTCACTGCAAGCTCCGCCTCCCGGGTTCACGCCATTCTCCTGCCTCAGCCTCCCGAGTAGCTGGGACTACAGGCGCCCGCTACCACGCCCGGCTAATTTTTTGTATTTTTAGTAGAGACGGGGTTTCACCGTGTTAGCCAGGATGGTCTCGATCTCCTGACCTCGTGATCCGCCCGCCTCGGCCTCCCAAAGTGCTGGGATTACAGGCGTGAGCCACCGCGCCCGGCCAGAATATAACAATTTGAGAAGGATTTATGCTTCAAAAACTGGTGAACTTCATAGTTGGAATCTATGGCAACGTTACTCCCACCCTCTCCATTTGGTTGTGTGGAAAATCTGCAAGGGTTGGGAGTGTTGGGGGGTGGGCAGGTTGTGCCTCTGTAGTCAAACAAGATTCATAGACTTTGAGTGGTGAGTGATTAATACGCCCTGAAGAGTTGTCAGTGAAAGTGATGATCTTGGCCGGATGAGGGCCAAAAGCCTGAAGTTATGGTTGTGGTTGGGACCAATATATTTCTGGCTACCACTGAGCACATGCACAGTGGAGATCAAGAGACCCTAAGCTTTTTATGTACTCTTGTCCAACCCTGAGGCTGTACACATTTGCATAGGAGCCACAAAAGGCCAAGAAGAATATAAAAGCCAGAGAAGACTTGTAAATGGCCTTAACCGTGGAATGCACTTCCCTACCCATATAAAGATCTGTGAACAGAGAATGGAAGTCTATCTGGCTCTAGATATTTGTGCAAAAGGACTATCCAGTCATTGGCTGAAAACTTAGTTACAATGAATCAGGAGTAACCCTTGGGAAGCCAGAATTAAAAATAAAAAACAAGAATAAAAAAAAATCCAGGCAAAGATGTCAGAGACTGCTGATCATGAAGGAGACGTATTTTACAGATTTAAGCCTGGGTAAGTTACCAAACAACTCCAAAACCTTCCAGCACCGATAACTTTCAGATAAAAAATAATCATGTTCCGGCCAGGCCTGGTGGGTCACGCCTGTAATCCCAGCATTTTGGGAGGCTGAGGTGGACAGATAACGAGGTCAGGAAAGCAAAACTGTTTTGGCTAACACAGTGAAACCCTGCCTCCACTAAAAAATACAAAAAATTAGCCGGACGTGGTGGCACGTGCCTGCAGTCCCAGCTACTCGTGAGGCTGAGGCAGGAGAATCACTTGAACCCAGGAGGCGGAGGTTGCAGTGAGCTGAGATCACGCCATGGCACTCCAGCCTGGGTGACAGAGCGAGACTCTGTCTCAAAAAAGAAATTAATAATAATAATCGTGTTCCAGAGTGGCGATACTATATTATTCAAAACACTTTTAAAAAATGGGACATTCAAATAAACAGGAATCTGTGACTAGTATTCAGAGAGAATAAAACAGTCAAAAAGTAGAATGGTGATTACTGTAGACCAGTGGGGGTGAAGAAGGAATAGGGAGTTATATTTAATGGGTACAGGGTTTCAGTTTGGGAAGATGGAAAAAGTTCTGGAGATGCAGGGTAGTGATGGTTACAGTTGAGTTTTGGCCATTATTTCTTCAAATATTTATTCTCTTTCTTTCCTCTCTTTCTGGGGCTCCTGTTACATATATGTTGTAAAAAAATATGCAAATAAACAGGTACTTGTGACTAAAACTCAGAAAGTAAAAACAGCTGAAAAGTAGAATGGTGATCACCAGAGACCAGTGGGGCAAAGAAGGAATAAGGAGTTATTATGTAACGAATACAAGGTTTCTGTTTGGGAAGAAGAAGAATTTCTGGAGATGCAGAATTGTGTGAATGTCTTTAATGTTACTGACCTGTACTATTAAAAATGGCCCAAATGGCCAAGTTTATGTTATTTATATATATATACATATTTATCACAATAAAAAATGTAGACAATAGAAACTATGACTGAGTGTCTCCAGATGTTGGATTTAGCAAAGATTTCAGAGAATTATATTATATTGCCATTTTAAATATAGTTAAGAAACTAAAGGATACATATATTTAAAGAATTAAAGGAAAGTGCCACAACAATGAATCAATAGATTCTCCACTCCCCACTATGTTGATGGCCATAAGGATGGTGGCCCATGTCCATGATACAGTTTGCTGATGCTGCAGGGAACAACATGGACCTTGTTTTTCTATGATTGAGTGCACTGGCCTGTTTGTTGTCTCCCTGAGAAATCAGCTCAGGGGCTTGCCTTTGTTTTACTTAACTCAGAAATTTCTGAGGGCTGGAGTGGCCTCCTGAAAGTATTTAAAGGCAAATATACTAGCTACAGCCTCCTGAGATAAGGGATGTGAAATCATGCCAACATTAGACATACAGAAAAGCCTGGGAAAGAAGAGGCATGGAGGGAGAGAAGTGATTTGAAAGGCTTTCACATGTGCCAGGAAATCTACAAAGCCACAGATAAGCCCAGGGCTGGATGCATCTTCAGAAAAGACTCAAGAAACAAGAGTTTCACCTCTGGTTCACCGTTAGGATCAGTGAAAACAGGAAGTGAAGGCTAAGGAAGAGTTATAAATAGCCTGAATAAGTATTGAAGAAATGCCTCAACATACAGTCAGTCTGCAAAGATGGGAGATTTTCTTTTCTCTTTTTTTCCCTTTTCCTCTTCTCTTCTCTTCTCTTCTCTTTTCCTTTCTGCTCCTTTTCTTTTCTTTCGGCTCTAGGCATTTAAGGAAATACCTGTCGAATTGTTATTTGACCACTAAGCTAACAGAGCAGAGACCTCAGTGACCACACTTAACAAAGAACACAGTCTTCATGCAAACGGTTTAGAAAAATCACTGAACAATCAAAACCCATGACTGCGGCCAACAATAAACCCAAGGGAGGGAGAGAGAGCAGAATCTGATTTTCAGAGATTTGACATTAGAATATTAAAAGTTCACTTTTCATCAGAAAATTACAAGGCAAGCACCTCCATGTGCCAGGCACTGTTCTAGGTAGTAGCAATATACCTATGAACAACGTGGACAAAAATCCTTGCTCTTGTGAAGTTGGCATTTTATTAAATAAATATATTTATTCACTAAGGCCTTAATTTTTCAGCATCTTATTATGTTAATTTTCAAACACATAGAAAATTAAAACAATTACACAGTGAATTGTTCATATGTTTACCACCCAGATTCTACCTTTGACATTTTACTATATTTGTCCTATCTTGTATCTATCCATGTAGCCACCTATTTATCCATCTACCAATCCATCCTTTTTGCTTATAGCATTATATTTAAGACCACACAATGAAAACAACCTAAATGTTCAATAGTAGGGGATTTGTTAAATAAATTTATGTATTTGCACTCAATGGAATCATATGCAACCATTAAAACTTATAATTTTCAGACTGAGGAAAATCTGTATCTAGTTTTAGGAGAAAGCAGGATATTAAACTACTGTGCATTTTTATTTTAACACTATGTAACCAGCTATACAAATCAAAAGAACCATAAGCTATTGTAGAAAAAGGAAGGATACTTTATCTGTTAGGCTAGAGGGTTTTTTGTAACCATTTTTTTCTTTCCCCTTTTTAAATTTTCATTAATGTTGTTACTGCATTATTTATTCCATACATACCTTTACAATTTTTTAATTGGGACAGTAAAATCATTAACTGTAATGTGCCTCCAAACTATTCAGCAGGACATGGAGAAAATTGTAATATATTTGATTAACTAATTGCATATTGGATATTTTCTAGTGCCTAGATATACAAAGATGAATAAAATGAGCTATTCCTTGCCCAATAGAAGTTCACAATATGTTAGAGACTATATATTTCCATAAAAGAATAAGTATATGATGAACAATAATTGTGCTGTGTATATTATGTAGTGATTAAGAGTGGATTTTGAACTGATTCTTTAGATTTGCTTCCAAGACCCATTTCATACCAGCTGTTTGATATTTGGCAAGTTATTTAACCTCACTTTGCCTGAGTTTCTTATCTCTAATGAAGTTAAAATTACTTCCTACTCCTCACATTTATGTGAGGATTAAATGAGTTAATACAAGTTAAAAGCTCAGAATAATCTCTGGCACATTATAAATAGTAAACAAATGTTAGCTATTTAGTTATTATTTTAAGTATTAACATATTGTTAAGATTTCATGTTAATATATTGGTATTAAGATTCTATAATAAGTTAGATTTTTCTTCAGAACTTCTACTGATTATGTATTTATACATATTTTAGTGCATATATGCTGATTCAGTGAAGTAAAGGTAACATATTTATGTTTGGATGATCAGATATTAAAGTTGCAAATTTTACTTCAGCCCAATATATTTATATTCCCTTTTAAAAGTCTTTATTGGCAAAACATAGTTAAAATATTCCAACCCTTAGAAACATAAGGTGGAACTCATTTCTAACTTAAAAATTATTTAAGACTATTTTAGGGTACAGATTGATTCTCTTAGACAGTGTTCTGCTTTCTATTATCTTAGCGTTGGTGTTTAAGTTGTATAAATTTATGGCAGCGTTTGGAACTAGCTCAAGGTTTACATTTGATCAGGATATGTGGTCAGATTAAAAGCAGTTTTTCCTTAGCTCTAAGCCTAATGTCAATAGAAAACTATATTGAAAAGAAAAATGTCTCTTGAGTTTTCAGAATATATTGTGTAATTCCATGGTAAATACAAATATAAATATTTTGTGATTAATAAAAAGAGAAAAACATGAGAATTTAGATGCTTGCTTCCTAAATTACCAAAGTGAAAAGAGGACATTTATTTTTGTTTGTCTTTACCTCACTTTCACAAGGAATTTCAGATGGAACAGTTGCCAGTTTATAATTCTCCTCTTGAATATTTTAGTGTCATTAAATAGGAATAATTTGGATCACATACAAGATTATGATGGAAATGATAGAATGATGTAATGACTTTGGAGCGAGTTTTGTCTTGTCTCAGGAGAACTCATAATTGGATTGTGTTTATGGAAGAAGATGAAGAAGAAGAGACCCAAAAATGGAATAACCCTTTTATCTTTATCTGACTCTCTATTCTTGTCACAGTTTTTATCTTCAGGAGGGCACAAATAGCCTCTATCTGATTTCCCTATCCCATGCATAGGGTTTTCCTAAAGTTTTTTCATGAAGAAGAATTTATTTTTAAAAATTCTGTTCTATTCATCATGTGTTATTTTTAAATGAGTTTCACAGAGATACTCTGAAGCTGAAGAGGTTGTTTTTAATAATCTGATGTTACATGATAAGTACTGGAAAAAGGTGGATGCAGGGAGTGGGTGGTATGATAAAATGCTGTGGGTGTAGGTCCTGAACTGCAGGTTGGTAAGTGTTTTTTTGGTAAGTCAGGAGATAATTTAAGCTTACTTATGTGATTGCTCTATTCCCCATAATCCTTTGCGATGCTTGGTGAGACAGAATGAAAGAACTCCAGGTCTTAGCTGTTTGTTAGTGAACTGCTTTTTCTTAGAGCTGATGCTTTTGGTTATCAAGGAAGTCTGGATAGTGATGAAGACAAGTGTTGACAGGAGGGAGGCTGAAGATTAGGGTTATTTTTTTGAGTAAGAAAACATGTAACTTAATTGTACACTTAAAAATAACTGAAAGAGTGTATTTGGATAGTTTGTAACGTAAAAGGGTAAATGCTTGAGGGGATGGACACCCCATTCTCCATGATGCTGTTATTTCACATTGCATGTCTGTATCAAAACATCTCATGTACCCCATAAATATATACACCTACTAAGTACCCACAAGCATTAAACATTTAAAAATTAAAAAATATATATGTGCATACTCTTTAGGAAAAAAGACCACTCCCAGTTCAGCTAATATCTGTGATCTTTTTGGATATTTTACTCCTGAAAATGGCTTCGATGGCTTCATTAGAAACAACCTAAAATATTTCTTTTCCATAGTGAATAAATTCTGAAAGATATTTCTCCTCATAAAATTTAACTAATTAACCTAATGCCATCCTTGGAATATTTAAACGCTATGTCTGTTGTGTTTGGTTTAGGAAAAAGGACAACCCTAGAACCCAATTTTTTTCAGATTTTGCACTATAAATTTATTCATATATATTAAACAAAGTTGCTGACAGTAAAAAAAAAAGTTGTATATCCTATTACATGTGTGATTTAGTAATATCCTTTAGGACACAATAACAATTATGAGGTACAATAAAATTTCATTCTGTGCAGAGCTTTTCATGGAACCTCTAACCTCAATTCTTCCATAGCACTGTACTACACCACGCAGTAAAGAAATATTTTTTCAACTTATTTAGTATTTGAGGTATAAAATCTGGAGGGGGGAAAATGAGGATTTCAGGTGGATTTGAAATGAGATGGAGAGTTAATGAAACAGAGAGATACAGGCGGGATTCCTCGGGCTGTCAAGAGTAGGGAAGATTGAAGAGGCAAAAATGAATTCAAAGTGCATAGGCAGATGCAAAGATATCCATGAAGGTCTATCATCCATGATATTAGCTAGAGCAAATAGGCAAATTTTCTTTTCCAAAAGGAAGCTATATTTAAAGAAAAATTAAACATAAGGGGAAACTTGAGAGTGATTTGTAGGAATTCACATCAAGCGGGTGGTCCTGTTTCTCAGCCCATGCTGAAGCATTCCCCATCTGTCATCTGAAGGGAAAGAGCATTGAATTCTTAAAGTATGGGAGTTTCCCCTGTGGAGGAATGAGAAGATGCAGTGTGCAGCTAACAACCAAGGCTTGGGGGTGGAAGATGGGAAGAATCTGAAGAGCATGGAGGTATTAGGGCCATGTTAGACTGACTGAATGAAATAAATACGGGTTAGAGAAAAGTGGAGGGAGGGAAAAGTAAAATCAGTCAAGAATTCTAATTGCTTACTCATTTGGAAATGAATGGACACTTATGAATGAGACTTCGCTGCCCAGAAGATAGGAAGTAGCTTAGAAGTTGTTTCCTGATGGATAAAGCAGTGTGCAGATTCCAGTCACTTGGGTCTGTTCTTGCTTCTCATGAGCACACACCTCACACGTACTTGACCTGAGAGGAGATGCTCTTGTTGGAAACTAAGATTTTTTGTCCTCTCGTGCCTCACATTATACAGTCGCTGGAGGTGAAAGATCAAAGCTGGAAAAGTCATCTTTGAAGGGGAAACACCTTTCCTCACTCATGTTTATGATTTTTTTCTGTCTTGGTTTCATAGAAAAACTATGCAGGTAGCCAGAGCCCTAAGTTGTTGTGCCATCTGTAAACCTGACATCATGTGCAAATAACAACAGATGATGGAATTTCACCTAGGGTCTGATTGTGCCCAGGGAGACTTCATAGGCTCCAAATGCCTGCTTTTATCTTATACATCGAGAAGCCATTCAAACTTTCAGGGCTCTGCCAACTTGGCAAGAAGAAGAGTTGGCAAGCTTCCCATGCTAGTTTTCTTTTAGTTTGAAAGTTTTGAAGTGGGTCTGAGGTTGTGATAAATGCTTGTGAGGTCTCTTATTTGTTGACCATAAGCTTTTCATCATTTGACATGAATGAGAAACATCATTCCTTTGCAAGGATATTCCCTTTTTTCTGTTTCTTTAAAGTTATCTTAGAGACTTCTCAGTTACTGTATGAAACCATAAATTCTCTGAGCAAATGCCTGTTTTGACAGAGAGCTTTAAAGATACATGGCAAAAGTTTAAACAGGTCCTAACTGATGGGATTTAAATACTGTATATAGTAATTAAATAGTTATGCTAATAAAACCCTAAAGCACTGCTTGCATTTTTCTTCTTTAATCTCTCAAATTTTTCTCCAAGACTCAAAATTCATGAATTAAATGAATTAGCCAAGGGAAATATAATTGTGTTAAATTTCCTAAGTGCTTTACACACTGATGAAAAAATTTGAAGTTTATAATAAATCTACAAATTATAGGTGGGGGCTCATTTTACCACATAGCTTCTTTAAAATGAAACTCCCAAGCATGGTAAAGAAATTGGATATAAATACTTGCTGCAGAAGTAAGAATACATAAAAAAACTCACTATGTACTTGAGTCTATTTGATTTGTTATGTTTAGATGGCTCCCATATGAATAAAATAACATTACACCAAAGCATTTTATGACTTTTTCATATGGATTGGTTATATATTGTGCATCTCAAATAATCTCTATCTCCTTTAATATTCCTCTATAAGTCACCATTATATGGTTTTAGTTCTTACATAATGGGATGCTATTAAATTTCTTCTCCCCCTTTTCTTAAAAAAAAAACAACAAAAACAGAAACAAGAATAAAAAAACACTCCCCAAAATGCTATGCTATCTTTTTAAATTTTACAACATTTTTCGCCATGGGCTTCATATCTAGCTCAAGGTTTATTGTCTTTCTACTTTTTCTAAATGATTTAAGGCTTCTCTTTCTCACTGGACTTACCATAAAGTGACTTCTTGCTCTTCTGTCACTTTCTGAACCAAAATTTCTAGCCTCATTACACTGTGAGAGACTTAGGACCAGGGGCAGAAGAGAAGCCTTGACTCTCTTTGAGGACTAGGATAATATGATATGAACATAGCAGGCCACTGATATGTGAGCATCCCATAAATAAAAGAGAATTATCGCCAAGAAGCCCTTACTCAGCCAGACTACATTTCCAGTTTCTCTTGCATCTAAGTGGAGGCTTGCATCTAGTTTTCACCATTGGAATGTCAGATAAAATGATGTATGTTCTTTCTAGCCTGTTAGGAAGCAGATGTGACTTCTCCATGCTGCATTTCCCTGTCAGCTGACTGGCTATAGAAGACTCTCTGGACATCAAAATGTCATCCTAGCCACAAGATCAAAAAGAGTAGAGTTTCTGTGTCACCATGTGGAGAAAAGTTATCCACCAATCTGAAACAATTACATTAGACTACTGCATGGGCACAAAATAAACCTCTGTTCTGTTAAACCACTGAATTTTTTTTTATCGCAGGTAATGTTATCTTCACTAATACAGGGAAGAAGTCCTGCTGCTTGTCAGACTTAGTAGGGCCCACTAATCCTGTTGAACCCAGAAGAACAGGAGCAAAGCTGCTCTAGTGTGTTGAATGGCGCCAATACCTTGTGAATGAGAGAAGTCTGCTTGACCAAAAGACCTAGGATACAATGGATGCCTTCTACAGCTTCCTCTTAGTGACTATAAAACAGAGAAAAGCCTCTTCTAGGACTTCCATGGTAGATTTTCCACTGCTTAAGCAATAGCATCTGCTTAGTGAATATGTCTGCTAAAGAAAAATCCAGGCAAGTTAATATTCACATTTTATTTAAGAATATTCTAGATGAGGAAGCAATAATTGAACAACTAGAAGTGTAGGCTGTCATTAAATTAGAGCTAATAGAGGAACTGGAAGAGAACTTTATCAAAAAGAGAAGTGCTCTCAAGAAGACTGAAGAAAATCATGAAAAAAGAGCATTCAAAAGTATTCTGGAACTTAAACTGAAAATTCTACAAAGCTCAATAGATGAGCTGAAAAAGAAAGTCACTGTGTTATTTATCATGTAAGATTAATGTTAGGAATAACACATAAAAGAAATATTTCACAATACACTGCAAAAATAGAAAAAATCCACTTAATTGTAAAACTAACTCTGAAAAACTGTGGGGAATATATATGGAGAGATCCAATATTTCCACTTCTTGCTCTGTATCCAAAGGAATTGAAATTGGTGTGCCAAAGAGATATCTGCACTCCCATGTTTATTGTACCATTATTCACATAGCCAAGATATGGAAGCAACCCAGTATCTATCTGTAGTTGAATGAATAAAGAATATGTGAGATACACACACACACACACACACACACACACACACACACACACGATGGAATATTATACACCCTTAAAAAAGAAGAAAATTTTGGCATTTGTGACAACATGGATGGACCTGGAACATTATGACATTATGCTAAATGAAATAAGCCAGGCACAGAAAGACAAATACTGCATGATCTCACTTATATGTGGCATCTGTAAAAGTCAGTCTCACAGAAACAGAGAGTGAAAAACTGGTTAGCAGAGGCTGGATGGGGATTTGGAGAGAAGAGGAGCTGTTGATTGAAGGATACTAAATTCCATTTAGACTGGAGGAATAAGTTTTAGTGATCTATTTCACTGCATGGTGAATGAATTATAAGGTATTATGTATTTCAAAATTGCTAAAAGAATTGATTTTTAATGTTCCCATCACAGAAAAGAAGTTGGTAAGGTGATAGATATGTTAATTAGCTTGATCTTTCTACAGTGTATACATAGATCAAAACATTACGTTGTACATTATATATTATATAATATATTTTATATAAAATGTAATTTATTATATATATTATATACTTTATATAAAATATGATATACTTTATAGTATCTATTTTATATCTATAAAATCATTATCTCTCAAATAAATAAATAAATAAATAAGAAAGAAATTTACCTAGAGAGCAAAATGCCACATTTATAAACCTTTAAAGCACTTGGGTATCATATTTTGCTTAACAAGTATTGCTCACCTCAGAGTCTTAAAATGTTCTATTTAATAATACTATTATTTTATCTTTCAACATTTAATTTTTAAAAATGTAATTTTTCACTCTGATGATAGTTTCTTTTGCTGTGCAGAAGCTCTTTAGTTTAATTAGATCCCATTTGTCAATTTTGGCTTTTGTTGCCATTGCTTTTGGTGTTTAGTCATGAAGTCTTTGCCCATGCCTGTGTCCTGAATGGTATTGCCTAGGTTTTCTTCTAGGGTTTTTATGGTTTTAGGTCTTACGTTTAAGTCTTTAATCCATCTTGAGTTAATTTTTGTATAAGGTGTAAGGAAGAGGTCCAATTTCAGTTTTCTGCATATGGCTAGCCAGTTTTCCCAGCACCATTTATTAAATAGGGAATCTTTTCCCCAATTCTTGTTTTTGTCAGGTTTGTCAAAGATCAGATGGTTGTAGATGTGTGGTGTTATTTCTGAGGGCTCTGTTCTGTTCCATTGGTCTATGTATCTGTTTTGGTACCAGTACCATGCTGTTTTGGTTACTGTGGCCTTGTAGTATAGTTTGAAGTCAGATAACATGATGCCTCCAGCTTTCACAACCTACAGAATGGGAGAAAATTTTTGAAATCTATCCATCTGACAAAGGGCTAATATCCAGAATCTACAAGGAACTTAAATAAATTTACAAGAAAAAAAGAACCCCATCAAAAAGTGGACAAAAGATATGAATGGACACTTCTCAAAAGAAGACATTTATGCAGCCAACAAACATATGAGAAAAAGCTCATCATCACTGGTCATTAGAGAAATGCAAATCAAAATCACAGTGGGATACCATCTCATGCCAGTTAGAATGGTGATCATTAAAAAGTCAGGAAAGAACAGATGCTGGAGAGGATGTGGAGAAATAGGAAGGCTTTTACACTGTTGGTGGGAGTGTAAATTATTTCAACCATTGTAGAAGACAGTGTGGCGATTCCTTAAGGATCTAGAACCAGAAATACCATTTGACCCAGCAATCCCATTACTGGGTATATACCCAAAGGATTATAAATCATTCTACTATAAAGACACATGCACACGTATGTTTATTGCAGCACTATTCCCAATAACAAAGACTTGGAACCAACCCATCAATGATAGACTGGATAAAGAAAATGTGGCACATATACACCATGGAATACTGTGCAGCCATAAAAAGGATGAGTTCATGTCCTTTGCAGGTACATGGATGAAGCTGGAAACCATCATTCTCAGCAAAGTAACACAGGAACAGAAAACCAAACACCATGTGTTTTCACTCATAAGTGGGAGTTGAGCAATGAGAACACATGGACACAAGGAGGGGAACATCACACACCGGGGCCTGTCAGTGGGTGGGGGACTAGGGGAGGGATAGCATTAGGAGAAATACCTAATGTAGATGATGGATTGATGGGTGCAGCAAACCACCATGGCATGTGTATACCTGTGTAACAAACCTGCATGTTCTGCACATGTATCCCAGAACTTAAAGTATAACAGAAAAGTTTAATTTGATATATTGTATATAGGATGAGGTAGAAGTTCATTTTTTTCCACATGTATGCCATTTATCAGTGCCATATACTAAAAAAAGTATCCTTTTCCCATTGATTTTAAATGCAGCTTTCATGATGTATTCTATCCTTTTCTGGTATATATTTTCTGGGCTCTTTTTTTTTTAACCAATATTTTGTCTATTCCAGTAGCCATATCATGCTATTTGGTTATGATGTCTTCGAGACTGTTATAATGTTTGGTGAAAAAAGTACTGTCAGTACTGTTTTCTTTTTTGTAAACATTTTTGACTTTCTATTCATTAATTGAATTTTAAAATCATTTGTCAGTTTACAATGGTTACTGGAAAAGTTTGACGTTGTAATTCTATTTTTCATTGCTTACTTTACATATTTTATATGATTTAAAACTTTTAAAAATAAAGATATTATACCTCCATTATGAAATTAATTTTTACATGTTTTATAATTTATATTGCTTTTGTAAGTAGGACTTTTAAAAATATCCACTATTATTTGATTATTATTGCTATTAGTGAAATGCTGCTGACTTTTTTATATGTATATTTGAATCCAGCTACTGTATTTAATTATCTAACTAACTCAACTTCTTTCTTAAATTGGAAACAAAGACTGTCTTTTCTTCACAATATTTTTACAAATTATGTCATTTTTAGAGTCATTTCATTAGATAGAACTTCAAAGGCAACATTGAAATAATTATGATAAAGCAGCCTTCTTTATTTTTTTCTTTATGTGAACGGACATCGTTTCAGTGTTGTCCTGTATTTGGTGTTTGCTGTTGGACTTTCATAAATAGTCTTTAAGATGAATCTTCCTATCCATATGTTAAGTAGAGTTTTATTACAGATGGCTACTGAATATTACTAAATGCCTTTTAGGTGTTTATTAATACAATTACACCATTTTTCTCTTCTTATTTGTTAGAGAAGGTTATGGTATCCCAGAATCAGAGAGAGAAAAAGTCAAGAAGAAAAGAGTGGCACCTTTATATAAAAATATAAAGCCTGGCTTATGCCCTGGTGAAACATTCAGCAAGGGAGATAAGACTAAAGTGTTTATATCAGCACTGCATAGGATATAATTCATATGAAATTATGCAATTAAGAGAGGAAGCACAGATATGAGTGAGGTCTGGATTTCACAGGAAAGGCTTTTTGAAAAATCACAATCCTTAAAGCTGGAACAAGATAGGACAAGCTTATTCATGACATTATGAAAGCAGAGAAAAGATTAAAGAACTGAAAATTGCATATATGTGGTGGCGAAAAAGTTATTCAGCCCCTAGAAATGAAAATGCTGGTGACTTTAAATATATGAAAACAATACAAAAGATAATTTGTTCTTCTTCACTAGAGATAGACAAGAGAATGACTAAAGTACTAAGTTAAACAAAGAAAATTATAGCAATGTGAAGTGTTAGTCACTGGAATCTTTTACCTCCCAACACAGTTTTCTGCAGTTTTAAAAACTTTCTCTTCTGCTTGAAAGCAAGGACAAGGAGACCTTTCTTAGAATCAAGATTCATTGATTTTATGAAGTATATTCAGAAAAACTAGTTCTGCTGCTTAGTGATCTGTTTAATCCTGAAATCCTGAAGTGTCCCAAACTGTAGGGAATAAGATCAGAATGTGTAGGGTTTTTAGAACCTAGAACACCATGAAATTGCACAAACTAGGGGGAAAAGGACTGAACAGGCACTTTTCAAAGAAGACATACATGCAGCCAAAAAGCATATGAAAAAATGTTCAACATCACTAATTATTAGAGAAATGCAAATGAAAGCCACAATGAGATACCGTCTCACAAGTCAGAATGGCTATTGTTAAAAAGACAAAAAATAACAGGTGCTTGTGAGGTTGCTGAGAAAAGAGGATACTTACATACTGCTTGTGTTATTGTAAATTAGTTCAGCCACTGTGGAAAGCAGTTTTGCGATTCCTCAAAGAGCTAAAAACAGAATTACCATTCAACCCAGCAACCGCATTATTGGGTATATACCCAAAGGAATATAAATTGTCCTAACATAAAGACACATGCATATGTATGTTAATCGCAGCACTATTCATAATAGCAAAGACATAGAATCAGCCTAAATGTCCATCAATGATAGACTGGATAAAGAAAACGTGGTACATGTACACCATGGCATACTATGCAGCCATAAAAGGAACGAGATCATATCCTTTGCAGAAATATGGATGGAGTTGGAGGCCATTATCTGTTCCCGCATTTGCAGGAACAGAAAGCCAAATACCACATGTTTTCACCTATAAGTGGGAGCTAAACAATGAGAAAACATGGACACAAAGAGTCAAACAACAGACACTGGGGCCTTCTGGAAAGTGGAGGGAGGGAGAAGGAGTGAATCAGAAAAAATATCTATCAGGTACTATGCTTGGTACCTGGGTGACTAAATAACCTGTACAGCAAACCCTGTGACATGAGTTTACATGTATAGCAAACCTGCACGTGTACCCCTACACCTAAAGTAAAAGTTTTTTTTAAGTACACAAACTAGAGGCTTCTTTTAAAAGATGGTGGAGTGTAAAGCCAATTTATATGCACTAGCTTCTTTTGAAACCCAACAGAAACAACAAAAAAGAAAGAAAACCATCAGTTTATTTACCATGATTCATTATGCCTGAATTCTTTACTCTGATTTATTTCTTTGATGCTTATCCTTGAGTAGGTTTGTTTGCTTGTTGGTTTGAAAGACAAGCTCAAGATACTTCACTGTTTGAGGTTATTTTTTGTTATTTTTTTTTTCTGGCCTAGTTGAACTACTTTTATTGATCAGAATTGGCATGTTACAATCTACATACTACTCCACATATAATCTTTCGCTCCTTGCTCCTAGTTTTTCATCTTCCCTGGTGAACTACCGATTCTTTATAATTCAGCTCAAATATTAATACCACCTACTTTGTGTAAACTTTCCTGACTTCCCCAGGTAGAGCTGACTCTTCCCTCTTTTGCTACCTTTGTACCTTTACCATTTCTTTATCTTCCACCTGTAATGATAGGCTTTTACTTTGTTTTTTTCTTGTTTGTTATAGACCAAGTTGGGATCAGTCCCTGCTCTACTTACCTCCCCCCTGAGAAGCTTCTTTCTTCAATCAGGGGCAATCTTAAACAGGACATTAGCACTAGATACACACAGACACAGATACACACACACAGACATGCACGCGCGTGCACACACACACACACACACACACGCACACGCACGCACACACACCCCCCCAAATAGGTTTTCTTGAAGTTTTACAGAAAATTCCTGGGGAGACATGGAAGAGGATTAACATGATGCACTCCAAAGCACAGACTTAATAAAAGTGCATTGGCTACCTCTATTTTTCCCCAAGCAAAATACCTCATATTTTTCTTTCTCATAATGTCATCTCTTCCATATGCTTTCTAAAATGTGCCCTTCCTCATTCTAAGCAGGTTAGTTGTCACCCTCAGCTTGCATAAGCCACCCAGCAGAGCAAAAGCCTCTGTTGTTTCTAAAACCTGCCCTCTTGGGGGCCTCTTCCTTGCCCTTAGGTTGCTTATCACAGTCTCCAGTATTTGAAAATTCATCTCTCTTCTTTTGGGGAGCCAGTAAATAGCAACAGGAGATTAAGCTGCTAATAATAACTAACATTTATAGTTAGCTTATTGTATGCCAGGCAGCATACTAAGTACTTTCTATATTACATTAAATAAGATTATCTTTATTTCCCTCTACCTGCAGGTTTGTCTCCTACGGAAGACTGTAAGCATTTGCACAGTGATGACTATATTATTTTTTTCTGTATTCTTAATACTTAGCAACATGCCTGGCACATAGTAAGCACTTCATAAATGCTTGTTGGATGAATAGTGTGTATGCATTGATGTGATGTAATTGGTGGTGAGAAGAATCAGCCTGTTCACAGTAACTTTAGTTATAGTTCTTTTTATATTTGTTTTTTGTTTTCACTTCACCATGGTTGTCTTCCACTATTCATCATGTAGTCAGTACAAGCCCTGGTTGTCACTCTATTATCCATGGATATTTTCAGCTCTTATATTCTGACAACTAATTATTCCATGGGAAGTCTTTTAATCAGGATTCTCTTTGTTTATATTGAAATGACTAATATCTTTCTCACACATCTCATTTCAGCAATTTGAGTTGATGCTGTATTTTGGATCATGTATTTTAGACCAGGTGGCCAGGCAGCAGCACTCCCCACCAATGCAGACAGGTTAGGTTTTCAGTCTGTGCTTGGTGCATCTCTAGGGGGTTATTGAAGCCTTCCCGTCGAAGCCGCTGTGATGAGAGGACAGGCAGGACTCCTGCTCCCTCCCCACCTGCTCTGAGTTCTAATGCGAGCAGCTCTTCTTCTGTCTGGTTTACATATTCATCTTTTGGGTGAAATGGTGTTAAATATAATATATTTGAAAATGATTGGGTTAAAAAAGCTATTCTATTTAAAATATCAAGATGGCCATACATAACACACATAGATAGGTCCTCAACATTAGCAGGCTGGGTAGTGTAGTCAACTGCTGAAAAGAAATACAGCACAACCCAACAAAAACACCTTTCCCCTCAAACACTAACAAAGTAAAATAAAATAAAAGCAAAACCCTGAAACCCAAGCAGAAATGTAAAGCTGAAGAGACATTTTCTAGATTGGTCAGCCACAGCAGTGTATTCAGAAGGCAGTTCTTCCTCCGGGTTTGAGAGGCCTGTAGCCATGTATACAGAAACCATCTTGGGTAAGGTGCCTCTACTCTGTCGGGCTTACTATTTAAGATCCTTAGAGGGTGTCAGAGGCCTTTGGCCTGTACTGCACAGGTCTTTTCTTGTTTGTGGAACGTCAAATTCATTTTCTCTCCAACAGGCCTTTTGGTTTCTTAAAACTCTCCGGTTCTTGTCCCTGCACGTTTTTCCCTCTCAGTGGCATTTGACTCAGGTTGCCAATCATTAATTTCCTTGTATGGAATTAAGGAGATCTTCTGGTCCATTCTGTGGCTAGAGGCAATAAGAGAACCCATCCTCATAGATCTAGTCTCAACATGAAGCATTAGAATGTAAACTCCCAACTCTAGAATATAAATAAGGTCACTGAGGACAGGGATTTCTAACTGTTTTATTCATAGATGTTTCCCTACCTCCTAGAGCAGTGTTTAGTAATCTGTAGGCACTCAGTAAATATTGTTTAAATAAATGAAGGAAGGAAATACCGGTCTCACAGTCACGCCTTTTATACTTTTGAGAATGAATTTCTCAACTATCTTATCCCTCGATCTGTTATTAACTATGCTAAAAATATTTCTTGGCTTTGAGTAGCATTGTAGAAGATCCTCTTCCGTTTTCCTATTTTCATAGATGATCTTCCATTAAAAAAAGACGCTGGCATGTTTCTGCTGTAGAAAAAAGGAAGCAAAGGAATAGTTACAACTCCTTCTACTCTTCTCCCCCAGAAAAACCCTTCGAGGCCTCACCAATAGATGGCTTGCTTTCTCCTCCAATCACCAGCAGACAGAGGGGCCCTGGTGTACTGCTGTGTTGTCTACACCAAGGGGGAAATGAATAATGTGTGAGATTCCTCTCTGGAATGCTGAGTGTCTCAACCTTCCTTCTACAATTATATTTTCTGCTTCACGGTGATGACAGCATCACCTGTGGGTTCAGAATCAGAGACCTCCAGCTTCTATCCCCATTTTGGGGTAATGTATGTGCCACCTTTCTTGAATTTTATTTAATCAGTGAGTCTCCTCCCCAGGAGATTGGGGACTCAACTATCTCTAAACATTTTCTCATCTTTTCTTCACCTAGGGTTCCTGGGCTCCTGTTGGGCCTCGCTGGAAGCTCCTAGGGTTAAACCAACCTTGGGCATTAATTTCAGTGTCTGTTCTCCACAGTCACAAAAATATGGACCTCTAGTTACACTTTATAAAATAGCAGAGATCCTACCTAGTCCACTGACAGATGTCAGCATAGCATCCTCTTCTAGAAATTTACTAGCTTATGTTTTCTGGGTACCCCCAAATTCTATAGCAAGATCTAATTCTCAGTGCAGATCTTAACACCGTATCTGAGTATTTTGTGTCTATATGAGTTTGCCTATTCATAAGAGTCCAGCGGCTGGTATTAAACATCCCCTTTTGTCTCCTGCAATTGCCCTTAGATCCTTCCTGAGGATATGCCAGTCTAGTTATGAGAGGTGATCCGGACGTTGTTCATCTAGAGTTAATCTGGACATTGTTCTAGATAAAACACACATAAAACCATGAACTCTAAAATGTCCTCAGTCCTTTAAGGATGATAGAATGTGCTTATAGGTTATAGCTAGGTTGATTATAGAATTTATTATTTAAAACATGACACCTTGAAAGCAAAAGGGAATGGTATTTATAATTACATTGCCTCAGAAGCCATAAACCAGGACCTATAGTCACTCTGGTTATGGCAGAAATCTTGCATTGGACAATCTTTCCTTCAACTTATTTCACCCTACATGGTGAAAATTTTTTAAAACTCTTCTTTAAAGTAGTCTTTCACCTTAAGGATTCACTTTTTCCGAACCACCAATGTCCTTTCCGATATAATTATGTGGTCTAATTCACCCATTCCTTCACATTGTTCATGTTCTTAACCACTTTCTCTATCATTACTAGAAGTTGGCTAGGGCTCTAGAGATGTTCTAAGCTTTTTCTTGAATAGCAGCTGACTGGACAAGTGAAGACTTTCTTTTCTAACTTATCCTAATAAATTGGAATTTCACTTTTGTTTTGTTTCAACGCCAAATGTGGACTAGCAGTGGCAAGATAAGGGTGGAACAGAGGGGGAAAAGGAAGGACAGGACAAAGGAAGGAAGCCTACCACTTACGTATACATCACACCTGGGATGCTCATGCTCTTGTCCCCTGCCTGCGTTAGCCTTGGACTCACTGCACCCTTGAGATGCCACTAAGAGGGAAAGAGAGAGCATATTTAGAACACTCACCCCACCCTAACTTTACCACCTTCATTGATGCTCCTCAAGTCCTTAACCTTCTCGTTAGCTTCCCCAGCCTCCTTCCTAGTCTTGAGCAGCATTCATGCTGAGTCTCAAATCAGAGCCCCTTGCCCTGCTTCCTCACTTGCCTCATACTGTCTCTGTATTGCTTTCCTCTTGCAAGAACTCCTTCACCACACTAGGAGAAAAGCCTAGAAGAACCCTATTCTTATTGCTTTATGGATGAGAATGTAAGGGGTTAGGAAGAGCCCCCATTTTCTTATCTTTATGTTGAAAACGCAGGGTGATATGTGGTCTTGACACATCAATTTAGAATTCTGAATCTATTTTCTCATCAAAACCCCTTTATAACTGGCCGTTTGGTTTCAAAATACTACAAGTAGTACCCACTGGATATATTAGCTATATTGGTGTTTAAATAGATGTTTATATTCTTATCTGTCAGTCTAATTACCATGTATAATAGTATTTCCATACAAAAATCTGAGCTTAGTTCCTCAAGATTGCTCAGATAAAATTTGGGGAGGTTGTCTATTTATAATTAGGTCTATCTCCCTTTTTTGCTAGTTCTCATTTGAATACATTCAATTCCAAGCTGTTAAAAGTTAGCAATGCTAATGATAGTGATGATCACTAATGTTTATTAAGCAGCCTTCATGTAGCAGGTGCTGCGTTAGTTACTGTATTGTCATTATACTTCATATCTCACTGTGATGGAAGTATTATTTCCATATTACAGATGAGGAAAGTGAGGCACAGTGAGGAAAAGTGAGGGGCTTAAGCTTATGTAATGAATAAATGATAAAGCTAAGATTCATGCCCAGGCTTGTCAGACTCTGAAATTGGCATATTTTTACAATGCCATGTGGCCGCCTGTGCCTGGCCATATTTTACCATGTGTTACCACGCTGGTGTGTTTATTTTAGGTTAGGAGCAATTTTAGAGAGAAGCAGTGCCCTAATCTGCATCTTTAATGCCATTTAGGTATGTTAGTTAGGACAGTTGGATGCTAAAGCACTTAAAGTAACTTTTAGGTCATTTGCATTTTCCAATAGTGGTAAATGAAGATATCAAATAAATCATATATTCCTATTGATTTGGAGTTGCTTGTTATGTTCTCTCCCTTCTCCTGCTGGTTTTTCATTCATTGCAGCCAATAGCTATTGGATTCATGTTGTTGGCTAAATCTACCCTTTTTCTAATCATGCTTCCTGAAGGCTGGAGGACTTGGAGGGGGAAATATTTGCCATAAAATTGATTTCTAAGGACAGGGCAATGAGTAAGGCCGATATCGGAATGTTGATAGAAAAAAGCCCTTCTTTTGTCTTGTTGGCTGTAAAATATCTTGCATGGCCCAGAGTACAATGAACTTAAAATACAAGGAGAGCGCAATGCAAGTCACCATGATGACTCTGACATCAGTATTTTCCATATCTCTTTTAACCCAATTGTGACTTTGTAGAATGTAAATTGCATAGAAAATATATTTTTTCATACTGTCTCTAAATCCTAGTTTCCTTTCTTGTCATATTCTTTTTTTATTTTTCAATTAAAATAGGATCCTGTTTTCCTTTCTTTTCATAGTCTTTTTTTATTTCTCAATTAAAACAGGATGGGTAAAAAGGACACAAATTCTGCCATTGCAAATGATCTATCAGTTTTGGGGGACATACTGACTCAATGAAGATCCAGTGTTGTCTTTCAAAATTTCATTTACATTCTGCTCATTCACACTTTTAATTGTTATTCCCTTAAAAATTAGTAAATAAAAGGAGCCATCTTGTTTACATATTTTTGCACTTTTTTTCTTCATAGATAGAAGTCTTTCAAATCTGATTTATATTTCTTTTCAGATTGCACTCTTAAGTTCAACTCTTCACGGACATCTATAATATTCCTTATCTCAGCTACTTCTCCAGAATATGCTTATGAGACAGAAAAGGTTCCCTTGTCCCCCTCACAGGGCATGTGATGGGGGTGTGGCTCACTTCTTCAGTGTTCTGCTGCTCAAACCTTTAGGGGAGCATACAAACTGACAGGCTGTGGGGCTCCAAACCCACGACAGTGTCTAGGGGTGAACGCTGAGGGCCCCAGTGGGCTGAAGCCCCAGTGGGAGTGTGTTACAGGGTGCTTTTTTAGTTTAGCCATTTGTAGGTGGCTTGTATTAGCTCAATTAGACTGTGGTCTTAATTGCAGAGACAAAGGGCTTTCTGTATCCTGGGACTCTTGCCTTGGTGTTGTACGGATCATATGTGGACTTGGAGAATGAGTGCAAGGTTTTATTGAGTGGAAGTAGCTTTCAGCAGATGGGGGAGCCAGAAGGGAGATGGTTTTCCCCTAGAGTTGGGCCTCCGCTTGGCAGCCTGGGCTCTCCTCCAACTGCCCCAGCCAAACTCCATGTCGTTCTGCTGGTTGGTGGCCTGCTGGCCTGCCGACGCCTGTCAGTTTGTTCTTCTCGACGTCCAGCCACCTGTGTGTTCTCCGCTGATGTGCTCCTCTCCATGTCCAGCTGCTTCTGTGTTTGCCTGCTAGGGTCTCGCAGGTTTTCATAGGCACACGATGGGGGTGTGGCAGACCAGGGTGGTCTTGGGAAATGCAACATTTGGGCAGAAAATGCCTGTCTTCACCTAGGTCCATACGGGTGGAACCCCAGCCAGGGACCATGCTCTCCTCCTAGCACTTCCCTTCCTGCCTTCCGTATCATTTAAAGGGACCACTCTCTTCCCTTCCCAGCACTCCCATATCACTTACAACCAACCTCTGATTATATAGGCAAAAAAAACCATGGTTCTAGTGAACAACCTGAAAACCACAAATAAAAGATGCGTCAACGAATTATACTGACATTATAGGAAGATATGCAAATGTACTATTTCTATGGAGTGAATACTCTGGGGACAATGTCTCACGCTGTGCATTATGGAATCATGAATTTCAGCAGTTTCATTTTTCTGTGTTTTACATTAAAATAGCAAAGAAAGAGTACATGTCTAGAAAACTATTTCTTAGTGACCTGTTAGACACATGCCAGAATGTCTAATGTTTTTCACATGTGGCTCACTCGAGCCTGTAAGATTTGATAATGCACCATTCTGAAATAAATAAGTGCCTGTAAATGTAGTAATACTTCTCATGTCCACTTAAAGGTCAATTATTTCAACCATTATGGTTTAGGAAAATGGGCTGGTTAAATAAGCTGAGTAAAATAAGCAGCCCAGCTCACCAAGAAAGGACCTGATTTGAGAGAAATGGGACTGGGCTTGCTTTTCTCAAGTCCATCCTCAATAGCCATCAGTATCATATAAACTAAAATCTTATATAATCTTATTTTAATCTCAATATAAGATAAAATCTGACCTTTAATAAGCCCCACTGTCTACACTTTTTTTTTTTTTTTTGAGATGGAGTTTCACCCTCATTGCCCAGGCTGGAGAGCAATGGCATGATCTTGGCTCACTGCAACCTCTGCCTCCTGGGTTCAAGTGATTCTCCTGCCTCAGCCTCCCAAGTAGCTGGGATTACAGGCATGCGCCACCACACCTGGCTGATTTTGTGTTGTTGCTTTTTTTTTTTTAGTAGAGACAGGGTTTCTGGTTTTTTTTTTTTTTCAGTAGAGATGGTTTCTCCATGTTGGTCAGGCTGGTCTCCAACTCCAGACCTCTGGTGATCCACCCGCCTCGGCCTCCCAAAGTGCTGGGATTACAGGTGTGAGCCACTGTGCCTGGACTGAAGTCTACACTCCTTAACATGGTGTACAAAGTTCCTGATCTAGCCACTGCCAGCTTTTATAGCTTTTTTGCTTATCCTCTCTGTCTACTACTTTTAGCCACCTGAACTGCTAATATTCCCTTCCAATGTCCTTTGCTTTCTTAGCCCTATGTCTTTGTTAGGCTGACTTTTCTTTTTCTCCTTGAGATGTCTTTTTTTTCTTTTTGCGGGGGTTGGGGGGGCCCAACATTTCTCGATCTCATTTGTGGATTATTTTCAGGATCACTGTGTTGTCCAGAAAACAGACATGGACCATTGATTAGGTTGGGTTGGGCTGTCTTCTCTAATCCAACAGTAATAGAATAACCAACACTTACAGAGTAATGTGAGAGGCTCTTGGTACATCCTGTAGGTGCAAGTTATCTAATTTGACCCCTATACCCACCCTATGGAGGAAGGTATATGAGGCTGGGTCTTATGTAATAATAACTAGAGCACGGATTAGGTACTGGCTTTTCAGTATCTTTTCCTCCCATGCCTTTATCCCTATATCTGCATGTATAACTAGGTCCAGAGGTGGGTAAACCTTGATGAGTTCATTCACTTCTCATATTCAGTGATTGCTCAGGAAAGGGCACGAGATTCAGTTGTGATCTAGAGGGCACTAGGGGAGCTATTAGGTAGGTTGCCTTTACCTAGAAAGATGAGATCGTCTGTATGAGAGCATTTTGCACACTGAAAAAGCCATCATGCTAGTTTTAGGCTTCAAGTAACAAGAAACCCAAAAGATTAAACAACAAGATTTATTATCTCACATCACAAGAAGTTCAGAGATAAGGCAGTTCCAGGATTAGTTAATTCATTAGTTAATAACAATAAATATATAATTAAGAACCCAGGTCTCTTTTCATCTTTCTGCCCTGCCACACTTAGTGTATTGGCTTTTGTCTTCAGGGTTTTCACCTCGTGTTTGTGATATGGCTACCACGACTCCTAGACTACCTCATTACACAGCATTTACAGGCCAGGATAGGCTCCTCTTAATGTCATTATATGACAATAATTTTCATGTCCTTTTTAAAGCATAAAATAAAAATTCCCACACACCTCCAATAAAACTTTCTGTTCTGTCCCATAAGCTAGAACTGCATCTCTTGCCCATTCCTGAGCAGTCAGTGAAAATGGAAGTGAAATGACATGATTGCCAAGACCGATCAAGGTTTATTCCCTAGAAGGATTGAGTTTCCCAGAGGCACATAGTCATTCAATGTTTGAATGAAATTGGGATTTTGGTAAAAGAAGAAGGGGCTAGGTCATGTCTTTTTATTAACTAGTGGTACCTGCCACAGCACTATACAAATATGAGCTCTCATTTTTAATATTAGTATATCAATGTTTAATATATGGCAGTGGTTTCAGAAAGATTCATTTTTGAGATAATTTTTAAGCAAAGAGGGTAATAGTGTTTTCTTTCCCATGTTTTAGGTTGGGTTGCCTCAGAAGCAGAACCTAAAACAATGATTTGAGTGCGAGTAGTTTATTTGGAAGGTAGAGGAGGAGGGGAAGTGATACAAGGATATAGGGAAGAGAATGGATTATCACTGGGTGACCGAAGCTCATTGCCATAGGGGCACTCTGAGAAATGGTACAGAATTACATGCAGAGTTATCCCTCAGAAGGAGGAAGGGAGCTGGGGTAATTGTACCCCAGCTTTTGCCAGTTATCTGTTGAGAAACTCAGGGAAGTGTGTTAATGTCCCCAGGGCCCTTGTGATACGGTGTTTTGCAGCTTGTGGGGAAGCTTTCAGGCAAAGACATACAGATACTGGAAGCTAAAAGTCCCAGGGAACTGATAAGGCTCAGGGGATGTGAGACCAACAACAACTGCCACATTCCTTTATGTCCATAACACAAAATAAAGAGCAGAAATGTCACAGAGCCTGCAAAGGGATGGAGATTTGTTTCATCAAAAAGGGAAAGAAGCACTTCCATATTTTTTATTTCGCTCTCGAATGGGGTACTTTCTAAAGCTGTGTGATTTATGTATGTATTATAGCCAGTTGTTTCCCTGCACACTGCTTACATTCATATTATATTCTGGCAGAAAAAAATCTGATTTTAATTGCTCTAAAAATACATGTTCTTATCTGCAGGATTTGTATTGATGCTTACTGAGAGCAGCTTAAAGGTCAAAACCTTATATTTAAACTATTAGCTCTAATTGTTAGCGGAGTACATTTTAATGTTACAGAGTTGATTAAACTGCTGGTATCCTTCCACCTTCCAAGATGATTAAGAGCGCGGAAAAATAATTTATCTTAAATTTTTAAGTGTGTGTTTAATTTTCTCATTTATGGCATACATAACAGAATGGCAATTAATTATTAAGTCTAAAGAAAGAGAATCATTGTTCAAAATCAGTACACTATGCTTCATTTAACTCCTGTAAATATCACATTCTAGAGACATAAACTTGCGCAGTCAGTAGCAAAAGGTGGTTGTTAATAATCTGTTAGTCACTGTGTACACTCAATTGCCCAAGCATTTTCTCCACTTATTCTTTTGTTATTTTCTCTTTTATTGTCCCAAGAATACAAAGCAATTAGCCAAAATTATATGACAATCTCTGGAAATTATTTTATTTTCCATTTGTGGTTTGGGGACAGGGAAGGTAGGAGGAGGAGGGATGGAAAGAACTTGTCAAAAATTGAGGCAGGTGTAGTAGATTGAACTAGTAGGATCTCAAAACATGTCCATATCCTAACCTCTGGAACCTGTGAATGTGACCTTATTTGGAGAAATGGTCTCTGCGGATACAATTAAGGATCTCAAGAGGAAATCATCCTGGATTCAGGGTGGGCTTAAAGTCAGATGTATATTTGAAACACAGGGATACACAGGGAAGGTCAGAGGGATACTGGAGACACAGTATCCCAGAGGACAAGACCTTGTGAAGATGGTCACAGAGATTGAAGCCATGTGGTCCCAAGCAAAGGGATGCCTGGAGTGACCAGAAGCTGGAATTAGCAAGAAAGATTCTTCCCTGCACCTTCTGAGGTAGTACAGCCCTACTGACACATTGATTTACGACTTCTGGCCTCCAGAGATGTGACAGAATAAATTTATGTTGTTTCAAGGCACCAATTGTGTGGTAATTTGTTACAGAAACCCAAGAAAACTTATATAGCAGGTATTTTATTAGTGGTAGTAATGATAATGGAGGTAACGTTTTGCCTATAATTTTATAATTTACCAGATGTTCTCATCTATGATTATCAGAGTCAAATGGTAAGCTGAATGATACATAGAAATTAAATGTCCTGCCCCAGCTATAGCCATAAGCACTCCAGTATCTCAGACACAGAGCCACTAGCCCACAAGAAGCTACCTCCGGGAAGGGAAGGTTGAGGAGCTTCCTCAAGCCTCTAAGGAGTAACAAATCCTGGTGGAAAGTTTTTTCTCCCCACCCCATATTTTCTAAAGCCAGCCTTATAAAAGCTGTGCTTCCATTTTCTCATTAAACGTTCCTCTCAGCCAGCACTCGACATTCACTGTGTGGGCACATTCCAATGAGTTTTGTTTTTTTCTTTACCATATGGTGATTTCAATTTGTACTCACTGTAGATTCATTCATTTCTTTATTAAATGCACATTTACTTCATACCTCCCAAAGGCCTAACCTGTGCTTATGCTGAAGGACAATAGCAGTATAATGATTTTAATACCCATGTTTCTTAGAAACGTAGCCTTCACATTTTGTGCACAAAACAATCCTGTATAACTAATCTTTTTTTTTTTTTTTTTTTGAGATGGAGTCTTGCTCTGTCACCCAGGCTGGTGACAATGCTCAATGGCGCAATCTCGGCTCCCTGCAACCTCTGCCTTCCGGGTTCAGCCATTCTCCTGCCTCAGCCTCCCAAGTAGCTGGGACTACAGGCGCCCGCCACCATGCCCGGCTAATTTTTTTTTTTTTTTTTTTTTTTTTTTTTTTAGTAGAGACGGGGTTTCACCGTGTTAGCCAGGATGGTCTTGATCTCCTGACCTCGTGATCCGCACGTCTCGGCCTCCCAAAGTGCTGGGATTACAGGCTTGAGCCACAACTAATCATTTTTAACAAAAAAATTTAAGGACAAGATTTGTGCAGTATTAAGAGCCATTACTTATTACTGTGTGATTGAGATCATTTATAGTCATTCAATGTTTGAGCAGGTTAGTTTTCATTAGCAGTTTCTCCCCCCTCTTGGTTAAGAGAGTGAATGCTTCAGATGTGGTGACTTGGTTGCCTGTTGTTCAAATATACGCTACTGGCAGTTTCTCAAAATGTCAATCACTTCATCTCTGCTTTAATTTACTACATATATTGCTCAGAGTGCTGAATTAATGATGTGAACTTGAAGTTTCAGGTCTTCAAGTAATCCCTGGGTGATGCATCGGGATTAGGCCTTTGTAGTAGAAATTACGGACATGCGTGCTGAGCTTTTTGTGTCTTGCTATTTTTTCAGCCTTGTATGAAGGGCCAAAAGATGTGAAGCCTTATTAAACCCAATTTATGGGAATCTGTTGTTTTGGACTGAGCTCCTGCAACTAGGCCCATACCAGACCAAACCAGAATGGAGTCACTCTTGCTAGGTGCCATGTAATAACCAAACTGAATGACCAGTTTTCCAAAAAACAGGAGATTTCACAGCAACCAATCAGAAACGGCTCAGTCTACCTAAGCCTGGATGATAAGGAAATTCTGTCTACTTTAACCTTATAAGGAAAGTAACTTTGAAATGACCAATCTGCTTTTCGTTCTTTATTTCTTGTTCCTTATTTCTGCTTTCTTTAGCAATTTCTGTCTATAAAGTCAACACCTGCTGCTCAGCTCATGGGAGCTTCCCCTGTTTTGTAGACAGGATGCTGCTCAATTCTGAATCGCTAACAAAAGCCAGTTCTATCTTTAAACCTCAGTTAGTGAAAATTTTGTTTTTTGACAAGCTATAAGAAGCACATAGCCACATGACTTATGATTATACATTTTTAGATTATTTCTTAACTATTAAGATTCTCAAAAATGTTTAGGAAAATAAATGACCTCTAGGTTTAGGTTTATGGTGGACTAAGTGGTGAACCATTTGATCTTGAAAAAAGAAAAAGAGGATGAAAAGTAACAAAGTTGCACTCATCCCTGATTTCTAAACATCTGGTCATATTAAAAGATTCTCATGTATTCCAGAACTTAAAGTATAATTAAAAAACAAGATTCTCTTTTTTAACTTTTAATCCTAAATAGTATATAGTTTTAAATTCTCATATACTATTATATACCTCTTTTACTACAATCATCACTTTCTTTGCAAATATTTTCATTGGAATCACTAGTAAAGCCATATATTGCCTTATTCACAGTCCAGGTAAAGAATTTGAGAGCCTTCTTACCTGTGTTTGGACATTCATTTTTTGGATATACTTTAATGTGTCCACATGGATATACTTTTGGATACGCTTTAATGTGTCCACATGGTAACTTGAAGCAATAGCAACTATGTTTAACTTATCAAATTTTCCATAAACCAATTTGATGGTCAATCCCTGTAATATTTAGTTCTTCTTCTGCACAAGATATGTTCTTGTTACAAGTCTTTCTACTTATTTAAAAAAATACCAGTTAAAAGAGAAGGACATTTAGGCTCTATCTTTTAAAACCTAAATTATTAATTACACGTGTGTTTCTTGAGGATGGTGTGGAGATCCAGCTGTGAAAGCCTAAAACACAGAAAGGGCCACACCGTCAGATTCGAGCGTTGCTTTATCTGGAAGGGTAATTTCATTTTCCTCAGTGTGAGTGGTGAACAAAGAGGAACTAAAGGTAGAGACCAGATGGAGAACTGGGTCACCTTTCTGGGTCTTGTTGTATTTGGATTTTTATTCTTTGACTCAAGTTTTGTTTCAGATGTGGTGAACTTTAAGAAAGGAGGGTATGCTGACATTCAAATATAAATATGTATTATGTTCTTACTTTTATCCATGCTTCTGTTTTCCTCCACTGGTATAAAAATTGCCTTAAATATAGAAAAGAATTTTTTTTCTACTTAATAATGTATGTTATGTATAATTGGGATCAATGAATAATCTCGTTGATCAAGAGTGTCTTCAAATACAGATGTATTTTAGAAGGGAATAGAGATTGCTTTATGTTTAGCATTTCAATGTACATTTATTGAGCATCTACTTTGGATCAGATCCTCAGAGTCTAAAAATAGTTTTAAAATAATTTCTTCATTTTCAAGGGGCTTAACATTAATTGATGGGGAGTAGGGGAAGGATAGTTTTTGAACAGAAAAATAAAAGACAGTTACTAAAGAGAACTATGAAATATATTGTTGTCCTTGGAGGCAGAATTAGGGACAATAGATGAAAGAGGCAAGGAGAGAGGTTTTGACTTATTACCAGAATAAGCTTGATAATGATCCAAGCATAAAAAACGATAGAATGACTCTGTCTATTGGGAGCTGATGAGTACTTTCTAGTTAGAAATATTTATGCAGAAAATGAATGATTTTATCTGAGTACTATTACTTGGTTTAGAGGATTGAAGGAACTGCCAAGATTCCTTTAGAATTTAAGATTGTATTTTTGAATTAGTTAGGCATCTTTATAGGAGTTATCTTGGCTGGGCGCGGTGGCTCACGCCTGTAATCCCGGCACTTTGGGAGGCTGAGGCGGGCGGATCACCTGAGATCAGGAGTTCAAGACCAGCCTGGCCAACATGGTGAAACCCCATCTCTACTAAAAATACAAAAAATTAGCTGGGCGTAGTGGCGGGCACTTGTAATCCCAGCTACTCCGAAGACTGAGGCAGGAGAATTGCTTGAACCCAGGAGGCAGAGGTTGCAGTGAGCTGAGATGGCGCCATTGTACTCCAGCCTGGGCAACAAGAGTGAAACTCCGTCTCAAAAAAAAAAAAAAAAAAAAAAAAAGAGTTATCCTTTTCTCCTTGAAGTCTTGCCAAGGACTTGGGTGGGCACTGTGTTGGTTAGTAGCTACGAAGCTGTGGTTGATTAACTGTTAAAGTCTTGAGTATATAGTGAAGAAGAAGAAACAGGGCAGAATTAATTATGCATTAGGGCCTCCCAGTATCTTCCCTTAGCTGCTGTGATTTTACCAGGACCCTCACTTTCCTTCACTTTCCTTGGATTAGATGGTCAGGCGGCACTGAAGTGACTTGTACCAACAGGCTTAAGCATGAGAACTAACCTGATCATATTATATCCTAAGAAGGTATTCTAGAATTGAATTTGTACAAGATTTCACTAGTTCTTCAAGTATATATTTTTAGATTCAAGTATTAAAGTTAGTACTAATATAATTCACTTTGTTTATGGAGAATTGTTTACTTATTAGAATCTATAAAATAGTTTTGATCTAATGGAAACAGGGCTGTTGGTTATAGGAAGGAAATGTATCATGGTTTGACAAAAAAATAAAAAATAAAGGAGCTGGGGCATGATAGCTCTTAGAAGTAAAATCATTTGAACTATTTGTCATTGGGAGAAATTACCTACAGTTTCAAAGAGTTGTCACAAAGAACTTTCCCATGATACCCAACAACATAAATGTGTGTGTATGTATATATATATGTGCACAATGTTGACTTCCAGTGATCGCCATTTAATATAAAATAATTATCTGTGACAATTATTCTTTAAAAATGCATTCTCCATTAAATAGGTGGAATTTCGACTAGCCAACACTTTGAACTTTCATGTCTCAAGTGGAGGATTTTACTGGGTACAGAAAAATGAAGGAAAATCCATAGCCTGAATAGAAGAGAAATGAGCTTAGTTTTATATTATACTTGAGGAAGAATAAAGAATAATATATGAGAGTTGGAGGTGTAGAGAACATATGTGAAATAGTTGGCAATTATTTATTTTATTCCCTTTGAGGACAGTTCATCTTTATAAATAAGTATTAACATGGTTAAATGCAAGGAATCTTTAGGAGCAAAATGATAATAAGAGGTTATTTTTATCTTTGAACAAAATCTAACCTAACTGGGCTGAAACCCAACGGGTAACATTGGTGTGTATGTGTGTGTGGGCATGCATGTGTGTGTGCATTTATGTGTGCATGTATACATTAAGTCACATTTTTTATATTTGTTTCACTTTTGATTGAAGGCAGATATTGTTGGAGAACAGATCTATTTGTGAAACCTTATTGGGAACATCCAAATTGGCAAAATGACTTGGTGCCCATCTGCAGTAAATTAAGATGTACATCTGACTAGGTTGGGGCTTCATGCCAGTGCCTGTCTCAACATGTTCAGTTTTTAACTGAATTCTGTCAAAATTCCGAGTCAGATAATAATTAATGCCACAGACATTTCATGCATCTTTATTATGCAAGTGCCTGTCTTTGTGACTGTAGATTTAGTCAGAAAGGGTCAGGGTGGCTTCCTGGCCATGATATTAGCCTACAGCTTTCCCTATTCCCTCCAACCCCCTTCCTTCTGTTTTCTGTTCACTCTTATTCTACCCTGGGATTGATCATTGGGATAGTGGTTGGAAAATGTTACTTCATTGGGGAAGAAAGCTCATATGAGATCTATGTTGTTTGAAAGCATTATATGGTGTCCTAGTTAGGATTCTTCCAAAAGCAAAACCTGACACAGTGACTCAGATATGATAGTTTATTTGATAGGTAGTTCCAGGAAACAAGAATGAGGGAGAGTGAGGCAGCTTTAAAAAAAGGACTTTAATGAGCAGATTAAGGATAAGGGTAACTAGGACTAAGTCCTGCTATAGATCTTGTATAAGATAGCCTCAGAATTGTCTACACCTAGGGACTGGGAAGTTGAGTATTTAGTCACTTACCCCATTCTTCATTGTTGGTGTTTTCTCTTGGGGGTGTTTAATCTCTGGCACTTTCAGCCTGCCCTAAACATGGACTGAGCAGGTGGAGAGGCAGAAAGACACAAGTGCTTTAAGTTGGGGAGCTGTTGGTGTGTATAGGAACCAGATAGCTTCAGGTGAACTCAGAGGTGGGCTAAGAGGAAGTGAAGCAGGGCATCACCAATGTAAGTTCCATGTGGTTTCTATTGAAAAGGAGCTTCAGGGCTCTATTAATGTATAGAATGTCTACTTCTGTTTTCTCCAGCTCATCTGCTTGTCTCAAACCAACTAAATGACCAAAAGGAAAAGTTGGAAATGGCACCAGTGGTTCATCCTGCTCATTTTCCAGCATAGTCTGAAGGTAGACAATTCTCATACTTTGCCCATTTTAGACAGTCTTCCTCAGGATACAGATGGCAGGAAGGAAACAGGAACCTCTCAGAAATCCGATGCAGCTCCTTACTAGCTCTTTATTTTCACCTTCTTTGCTTCTTCTCAAACGTGGATCTCAAAATACCATCTGCTTAATTGACCTAATAGCGATTGTAGTAGTAGTGCTATTTGCTATCTTTTCTTGAGTGCTTATCATGTTCCCACCATTATTTTAGCACTGTTCGGTATAAATAATCAGAAAAATCCCATGAAGGGGATACTATAATATAATGATCCCATTTTAAAACATGAAAAGAAACTGAGGTAGAGAACGATTACCTGTCCAAGGTCTCAACCTTGGGAGGGGGTGGAGCATATGACCTGAGTAAGCTGTCTAGAGTCTCTTGTACACTGAAACCAATGCACCCTTTTCTCAGGGCTAAACCCAGCTCTTGGCCCCAGGGCAGGACTAGAATATCCCTGGTCCTCATGCCAGAAGGCTTGTGAATCAAAGGCTGGAGCAATGGAGGAGAGATGGCAACTTATTGTCACAAGCCTTCCCTCTGTTACACTTCCTCTCTTCCGTCCATTCTCCATGCAGCATCTGAAATATTTAAAATGCAGAAATCAGATCACAATACATCCCTGCCTAACACCCTCTAATGAGTCCTACTGCACTTAGAGCAAAATCCACAATTTGCTCAGCTACTATGAGCCTGCTCTTGCCTGTCTTCTAGTCTTCACCTCCCACCTCTCTACACATGACTCTCTCAGCTCTAACCACACCGGCCTTCTTTCTATTCCAGGCGCATAAGAAACTGATACCCACCTCAGGACATGACTATGTCCCACTCACTCCTTCGTACATTGTCATCTCACTGTCCTCTTGTTATCCTTGAGATGTCAGCTCAGATGCTGCCTCCTCAGACAGGCTTCTGCTCACCGCCCCCCTCTCTTACTCCAGGCATCTTATTACCCTCTTCTGTTTTCTGTATAGCATGTATCCCATTCTGAAAAAGTTCCTCATTTATTTTCGAGCCTACATGTTTATTATCTCTCTCCGTGCTCCCCACAACCCAGTCTCCAAATGTAAGCCCCGTGAGAGTCAGGACTTTGTGCGTTCTGTTTCGCTGGTGTGTCCCTAGTGCCTAGAACTTCCTGGCACATAATGAGCATTCAGTAAACATTTCACATATGACTGGCTAACTGCTGAGTAAGGAAATGAGTGAATGAATGAGCAATGGATTAAAAATGTAGATACTTTGTCTTAGACAAAATTTGGCAACAGTAGAAATCAAGACCTTTCTCTGTCCAGCTTATGTGACTCTGTTCAAAATTATCTCAATTGTGTACAATATTTTGAGCTACAAACATTTTTCTCCTCAAAATCTCATTTTTTTGTTTTATTTAGGGGAAGGAAAAGGTATAGCAGTTGTTTCCTGAAGCAGTTGTTCCCACATACACAAGTTGACACCTCTTTTAGCTTTTCTGACCAAGTTTCAATAATCATACACGGAATTTTAGAAATACCTTCTTCTGGCCATCCTCCCTTGACTCCTGCTTTTCCAGTGGGAGATGGAGCCGGGAGGTGGTGGTAGAAGAAGGGAGAGTGTTGGGGGAGTGAGGGAAGGACCTGTGTGAAAAGGATTGGATTTGACCATTTAGGGAAGGGGGACAATATGAAGGCCCTGAAAACCAGCTATTAATGATTGGGCTCATTTCTGCACAGGTAAATATATCAGCACTCATGCCACTAAGATATTTTATAAAAATGCTTCCTGAAACAAAGTAGTTACTTCTAAGTTTCCCTAGGGAATGACTTTTTAAAAAAATTAAAAAGATGCATTCAGCGTATGTGCCATAAATCCTCTATTTTTGATAAGCACTGATAACTCAAAGATAATGCTGCTAATGTATAGACAATTTACTTTGTTTTCTTCAGAGAAATTGAGAACTTAGGTCTTGCTTTGTACACAAATACAGAGGTAACAAATTCTGATAAGGATGTGAATCATATTTTTTTCCACTGGTTAGTAGAGAGGTAGATAGGGAGGAAAGCATTAGATGTAATGGCAGCTGTGGCCCGTTCCTGGATGCTAAGCAAATCTGTTTCACATGTGAACATGTTGGGATCTTTTACATTTTGAGACCGCTTTGCCCTTCTTTTAAAGGTCCTAATAGTCTCATAACTCACAGAGAATTATGGTTTAGTTTCAGTTACCAGTAATATTGTAAATATATTCACATACATTTTTAAAGACATTATGGCAATGTCCTTAATTAATAACATAGCCATCGTTTTAAAAAGAGTCCCAATTTATTAAAAACAAAACCCTAAAACCAAAAATGATGGGATAACATCTTTATGTTGCCCTTGTTTGCATTCAGGATGTTTCCAAGTTTATCATGTCTGTGACCTCAGTTACGTTTACTTCCCCAGATGGTTTTTTACCACATGAGCAATTAATATAATTGGAGACTATGAAGTGTTTATGTCAAGGCAAGAAGCAGTGGCAGCTTCAATGTGGTGACTTTGCAGGCAGTCAAACATATTTCACTGTGTGCTTCCAACCTAACCCTTCCCCTGCCCTTCCCCTTCTATTTTTATATTAAACAGAAAAAGAGAGTTCACGAAGGTGCTCAGAAACTGGCAGTTTCTTTCAGAATGTGGTATATTTCTAATTTCCATATATTTCCTTCAAGTGGAATGGCCCTGGGAGCACAATTACCTTCAATCTTGACAGGTATAAAAAGGCAAATCCTGCCAGTCTCTGATTGAAATGTTAGATCGACTTTTCTGAATCTGGCATGATGGGTGACAAAAGACAGGGATGTTGCTGGGTCAGGTGAAGATGTTGCCATAATCCCTTTTACCTATTTTGAGCTTCTGAGCAAGAAAATCCTATGTCAAGGTACATTAGCACTACCTGCTATCAGCACCCTTAGAGGGGCTGGCAACAGAGAGGTTCTTTAACTTTTATAACCGTGCTCTACATTAGGAGAGGCTCAAGGAAAGAAAAATCAGGCATAATCTCTGAAGACTTTATAATGAGCTCATGTTCTCATTCTTCATATAGATTCCATTTTTCTGTATGAAAATGTTCTGCCAACTGTCCATAATTAGCCCCATCTTACTTCACCTGGCAATATCTAGTGCTTATGAATTCTGTTGGTAGGGAATATCTTTATGTGGTGAATGCATTCTGCAAAAAGTATACATCAAAAATTGTAAATCATATTACATCTTAATTACAGAATTGATTCCTCTGAATAATAAGCTTGTAATAAAGCCTTGCTAGGGTGGTTTCATATCCTTAAATCCAAAATATTGTGTTTGTTCTTTCACTCTCAATTTGTATAGACTTTATGTGACAATAGGTACTCTGAAAGGGGAGCACACATATATTAATTTGCATTTGGTGACATACTTTTTAGAGGTGCATTTAAGGTCTTCCCATTTGGTCTGGCAAGTTCTGTCTGTATGGATCTCTCGTCCCCAGGATATTTTTAGTGCTCCCTCTCTGTTTCTTCCTCTATCTCCCTTCAGAGTCCATCTTGTCGGGGAAGTCTTCTCCGACCATCTCATATAAACCTCCCACCCATACCATGCTTTACTTTTCTCCTATTACTTATAATTACAAGGCATATTATGAACTTATTTTCTATCTTCCCTGAACTAAACTCTATAAAACTGGGTTTTTTCTTTAACTTACTGTTGTATGTTCAGACCTAGGACAGTGCCTAGCACATGTACACACAGCACACATCACAAACACACACACACACACACACTATATAATGAATGCATGGATATGTGAACAAAATGATGTGCTTGAGAGGGAATGGTGTCTATAAAACTGCCGGTATTATCAGATTCATTTTGTGTGGTTTTGTTTCCTGAGGAGAAAGAGACATATTACTGTTTACTTTTGGTTTTTATGTTTATCTGTTATAATAGCATATGGTATATCTGGTATATCTAACTGCTCAAGTCTCAAATGTCTTAAAAATATTGATTAATAGATCCTTTAAATAATATGATTCTAAGACTCATCTGTTGACTCAGAATATGATCTGATCATCATAATACTACAGGGGAACCACAAGTCATCAAATGGCATGAAACTCAAAACTACAGAATGTAATCTGGGAGACTTATAGGCACAATTTTAATAAACCACATAATGTTTTTAAAATGTATAATTTCATTCTTAACATTTGAGAAATTCAGTATATTGCACATAAATATCTGGATTCCCAGCCTTTCTTGAATAGCCTGAACGTCTGCTGACGCGAGACACCTATGCCTGCATGGCATCAGTTAGCTGGAGCTGAATGTGGGTGTGTTGACCACAGTCACCATCACACCCTTTTGTCTTTCCCTCACTGCACTCCTATGTATATTTTGCCAATATGGCACTGTCAGTGTTTGGTGTGATATCCCTGCTCTAAATCAAGCTAATCCATAGGCATCACTTCATGTGCTGCTCTTTATTTATTTACTGAAATGGAGTTGAAAATATTTGTTGAGGTTAAGGAAAAACTATGTTCTTTGTTTCACTTTAAACATTCTAAATATTTTGGATTAGAGAAAAGAAAAGGGAGCTTATACTAAGATTTTATTTTCCTCAAAATAATCCATAACTTAATGTTCTATGTACTGAAGGAGTTTGGGTGTTCACAAATACACATATTTATCAAAATTCAATGAATGAATACTTAACATTTGTGCATTTCATTGTATGTAAATGTAATATAAAGTGGAAGCAAATGTTGAACTATAATTAATTATATGCATGCAAAAGTATTTAAGGAGAATTTTTCTGTGTCTGAAAATCTCTTTGAAATGTACCAAAATCAGATGGATTAAACAATGGATTGAAGGATGGTTAGATTAATAGATATGTGATAAAAGAAGCACAATAGAATAGTCATGGGAGAATCCAGGTAGTGGGTACATCGGATTTTACTCTACAGTTCTTTCAACTTTGCTGCATAATTGAAAATTTTTATAATAGGATATAGGGTAAAATAATCTGCAATTAAATATGACAATTTTCATACTGTTCCTGCTTTCTGGAAAGTTTTTTTCTAAATTAAATGTACAATTTTACATAATGAATTAATTAAATGGTAAATTATTATAATTTTCAGATTCTGCTGTAGGTTTAATTTTAAAATAATCTTTTATTTTAAAACAACCAATTATGATTTGGAGATGTAATTATGGGATTTTTAAATTTTTCTGTAGAGAATTGTCCCTTTTGTACCTCATTTTCTTCCTCTGTCCTATACAATGATCACCCCTTATTCTCAAGGCATACATTCCAAGACCCCTAGTGGATGCCAGAAACCACAGATAGCACCAAACCCTATATATATTATGTTTTCCTATCTGATGATGTAAGTGACTAATGGACTGGTAGTGTATACAGAGTGGACATGCTGGACAAAGTGATGATTCAAATCCCAGGCAGGACAGAACAGAACAGCATGAAATTTATAACTAATTGACACAGCATGCAATTTATAACTATATTTTCACACAACCACTCTATCTCAAATAATATTCCCTGGTCTCTTTAAGTTTTACATCTTTTAAGCTCCTATATGTAGGGTATGAATTAATTTTAACTGGTTATTGTTTTACTCTACACTTTTTAAGGTGAAGCCATTTAGGATTTTAATGTTTTAATCGTACATAGTTTTTAACATAATTGGCATATTGATATAATGAAAAGTTCTGTTTTTCTCTCATGGACTATTTCTTCCATACATTTAGAAACTTCTATTTTACAGTTATAAATAGGAGGTTGTAGAACTATTAAAAGTAACTTAATTGTAAATGCAGATGCTCCTCAACTTGCAATAGGGTCATATCCTGATAATCATAAGTTGAAAATATCATTAAGTCAAAAATTTTAAGATAGTATTATATCAAAACACCACTTACATTACAATATCAGATGTCTTTGAAGCACAAGTCCTTCTCTCTATAGATAATACTTAGGGAAGATCATGGATTTCATTTCTCCTCGTTTTCTAACATTTGTCTTTCCTATCAGTCTCCTTTGCATCCAGACGAAGTCTTATCAAAAAGAATTTCCCTCAAACTTGTCCATATCATTACAATTTAGTAGACCCCAAGTCAGTCAATTCAACTAATATTCACTAAATGTCTATTTGGCTGGCTTCTTCCTGGGAATCTGGACACAAATAAGACATTATCCCTGCTCTAAAGGAAGTCTCCTGCTCCTATAAAAGGCTAATGTGGCAAAAAGCAGACACTGCCAAACATTAAGTGGAGGAATGTTCCATATGGATATACTATCCACTTTCTGATGACTCTTTTTGAAACTATTGTTAGGTTGATAAATATATTCTTGGATATTTATTATTAAGTAGCTGAAATAAAAATGATTCCATTTTTTTTTTTAGAAAATAGAGTAGGGCTCAGCATGTGAATTTTGTTTTTAAATCATTTTAATTTTACTTTTTATGGGTGTCAGCATAGTATGGTAGAATGAGCAAAATGAGTTTGAAATCAGACAGATTCTGTCTTCTAATCTTATTAATTCAGTGATCTAGATCTCAGCAACTTATTTAAATCTCCCATGTCTCTCTTTTTTTGGCTATAAGGCATGGGTAATATAGCCATATGTGTGAGAATTAAAATTTTAATAAGAATAATGAGTAAAAGTTTCAAGTCCATATGGTAGGAACCCAGTAAGTAGTGAGCACTCTTATTATTGTTGCAATGATGATGATGATTTCCATTTGAGTTGCTTGAGAATCAAACCCTGAGACAAAGATTCTCATATAAGTAATTTATGTAAGAGGTAATCTCAAGGAACACTGATAGGGGAGTGAAAAAGTAGGGCAGAGAAGGAAAAAAGCCAATAAGGAAGGCAACTGGAGCTTAATGATGCTGTGGCATTCTGAGAGTCAAGTGTACAGAATTTCCCACTAGAGATAAGGGAGCTGGAGTATTTATCCATCAACTCCTGGCAGTCATTAGTTGAGGGCTACTCTGTGGGGGTATTAATTCCTTGGCATTTACAGCCTTCCACTTGCATAGGCAGAGTGGTGTTTGGCAGGCAGAGAAGCTTTCAGGCAATGAAATACAAGTGCTAACAGTTGGAAGTCAGCTTGGCCTGCCTGAAATGGTAAGAGCTGAGGGCATATGGGTGGAGCACTAATAGTATCTGTCCAGATGATGATGATGACGATGAGACCACTTGATGAAGATGGGAACACTATATTCACTCTCTGAGAGATGAAATGTAAGTGTAGCTGATTAAATGTAGGGAGAAGCCTGTCTAGGAAAAAAGACACTGTGGTCTCTGCCCACTCATACACACAATTTACCCTACAGGTTTGAGATTATTCTTGCCCAGGCCAATGAATCATTTTACTGGGCACAGAGTTCTATGCAGGTATCCTGTCTGGTACCTGGGTGGGTTTTGGGTATTGTTGGCTGCTCCTTGGATCTGGGAGTCCAGTTTTCATTCCTCTGAACTCAATTCCTAAAGCTGTGTGCATTTAGCTCGCAGCCTTGGTCTCAGGTGATCTAGTCATTACAGCCTACAGGATCCGATTCAGCTGTAACCCAAAGGTCATGAGCAGAAGGAACAGCTCCACCAGTCCCTTGCATTGTTTGAGGAGATTTTTTACCATCTTCCAATTTAATTATGGGATGTGGCTTCTGGGCAAGAAAGCAAGTGAGATCTACTTTCTGCATTTTGTTTTGTTGATAATTGAATCATAGTAATTAAGTAATCATGCCGGGTGTAAGCAATAACTTTTATGAACATTAAGATAGTGCATTTCATAACATCTAAATGCTTTGTTTGTTAAAGTTCACTTTTGAGAAATTGCAATCGGTGTTGGGAAAACACTATTAATTTGAAGGTGTGGAAGAGAGAGAGAAGGTACCTCATTTAGAATTGTATATGTCAGGTAACTATTATCTCTGGGAAGCAGTGAAGGTGTCTTATTTAATAAATCTCAGAATCTATACAAGCCGTAAACCAGTATTTACATATATGGGTGTAGAGATATCTGTATACATGTGCACATATATTATTTTAGCCATGTTCTAGACACTTAACAAAGATGGGATTGCATTGACTGGCTGCTTGTAGTGTAAAAGAGAAAATGTAAACTCTAATCAGTGTTTCATTTAAATTTATAAATGCACTGCATTTTTTATTTTGATGAATGGGAACAAATTATTAAGGTAATAATATATTAGCTATAACTATGTTTAAATAAGTCCAGGGAATCAGTCTCCCTATTAATTTTCAAAGTGTAAGATGCTATCCATCCACATTGTAGATATTAGGAACTGTTGAAACTCTATGTAAATATAGTAAAAATTTGTTGCAAATGGAAATATGAAGTAATTGCTAGAACTTTTTTTTGTATTGATAGCATTAAGTATTAAGGCTAGCTGTTGCAGTAGCTATAACCTAGTTATAGCAATATGCATGTGGTTGACTGGTATGTGCTTTGCCACAAAATAGAAGAAAGAATCCTTCAGGAGAAATATTTTGCAAATCTGCTTTTCAACAGTAATTAGAAGATGGGTGATATTTTGCTACTGTTCATAAGTGGTTCTCTTAATATTTTGACTGGTTCAAAGGAAAGAAGGGCCAATATCCATCATATATTGTTAGGGAACATGTTTTAGGATTGCAGAGTGAGAAAATAGAGACTACATCTTGCTATCCACATTTTCCACTTTTCTCTCAGACAGATCCTGATTGTCATCCCTGTTTAGCCTCCTGCCTTTTTACTCAACTCTTCCCCCTACCTGGATGGCTTTTCCTTCTTTTGATCCCAACTTTCCCTTCCTTTGATCTCAGCTAAACTCCTTCAGTTAGCCTACACTTCCATCTTTTATTCTCTCAACTTTTCTTTTCCAAAGGGTCATAATTATACTGCACATAACTTGAGTATCCTCTAATCATTACAAATAATAGCCATTGTTCCTAGCAAAAATGTGTGTTTATGGCAGCAATTACATTTTATGTATCTTTGGTTAGTCCCTGCACAGTGTTAGCTTATAGTAGGTGCTCACTCAATATCTGTATTTTCTCTTTTTTTTTTCAAGATCTAAATACAATTATATTTTTAAACGTTGGGTCCAGGCTTTACATAAAAATGTCATCCTACTTTGCCCCCTAAGTTTCTAAAATATCACGTACTTTTCCCCCAACATCTGCAGCCATCCAGAAATTTGTTGGAAACTTTTGTGCATTATTTTAATTCCTAATCCCTGCCTCTTTGGGCTCAGTGACAAACAATCAAAACCACCAAAAATGTGGTTCACTTGAAGTCAGATGAGAGAGCCTGGCTCAATTAATCTCATAGGATGTAAGCAGTGCTGCATCAACTGGCTCCATGCAGGAGGGACACGTGAAGGATCTCATCAACCAGTTATCTATATAATCCTCATGATAAATGTGCATGCATGGCAGAAACTGAATCAGGTCCCCATAAACAAAGTCCATCATGCAGATCACATACTCCCAGATCTTTTTTTCTGATCTGATCTCTCTCTTCCAGGGTCATAAATCCCTTCAGGCAGATGTTGTATAAGGCTTATTCTTTGAGCTGTTGTATTTTGCTTCAGTCAATTGAGCTGCAAATCGAGTCTGGCTAGGTGTTGGATGGTAGAGCGAAACTGGAACTTTTTCCTGATGTGGCAGCAGTGGCTCCTGATCTGGCTGTCTCCTCGCCAGAGCTAGCCTGGTGGGACTGAGACACATGAAGCAGAGAGGTGTCATCTGAGGAATGGAATTATCAGACTGCACTGTAATTGCTTGTTGAATCAGTTATCTGTTATTGCTTAACAAACCACTCCAAAACTTGGTGGCTTAAAACAACTTACTATTTCCCATGATCCTGTAGCTTGGTTGGGCTCAGCTGGGAGATTCTCCTTGATTGTGTACCTGAGGTCACTCATACAGTTGCATTCAGCTGAGAACTTAAGAGGGGCTGGAATTTCCAAAATGGCTTCTCTTTTTCCAGCGTCTCCTCTGTGTGGCTCTAATCATCCTGCAGTCTCGTGTGGACTTGGCATCACCATGCTGGGCTCCAAGATGGGGGAGTGAAAGTACCAGTCCTCCTGAGGGATAGAGTAGTAATCCCAGATATTACTTCCACTGCATTTGGTTGCTCAAAGCAAATCAAAAGGCCAACTCAGAATTAAAGTGATGGTAAAATAGACTACACCTCTTGATAAGAGGAGAGGCAAAGCCACGTCGCAAAGGGGCTTGCATAAAAAATTGGAGGAATTATTGGGGCCATATTTGGAGACTTGGCCCCTTCACATTTTGTATCTGACTTTCTCATAAGACTTATTTCTTCAGAGCAAGGGCTATGCCTTCTTCACGTTTTCAGAATCAGAGTATGAAAAATATTTGCTGTTTCTTGAGTAAATGATTACTCCATGATAGTTTTCCCTCTACCCCAACTGCCAATTATAAACTCAGATTTACATTCAGAATACTGGTGTGAAGCATTTCTACTATATCTTTTTTTTCAATCATTTTCACCTTTTGCATTTATCTTATAAATCTAACACTATAAAATACATTATCTTAGTTTTTTTTTTTTTTTTAGATTAGAATGCTGGCAATTCACTGGGAAGTGATCCCTGGAAGTATTAAATGAACAGAGGAGTGGGAGAAGTAAAAAAGGGAATGGATGAGGCTAAAAAAAGGGTGACAAGCAAATTAACCTGGAGCAACTGGGGTTGTTTCTACTGGGGAACTCTGCACGTGCCTCGGAGCTATCCCACCTGAAGGGTGAGAGCACTGGAGGACATGAATTTCCCAGAAGTTATGGCGCTCCATGCCTACAGGCAAAGCAAGCCCACTCTAGTGGCCAGAGAGAGCCCTCAGGCAAAGAGACACATGTTCTAGAAGTCATACCAACAGCACCGAATGGTCCAAGTCATGGAGATCTGGGCAGTGCACCAGCAATGACTGCCATGCACACCATTCTCGTCTGAGACATTATCAGAGAACAAACCACACTCAATTTATTGGTGGTATCAAGTATCTAATGAGTTTATAGGCTGGGCTAGAATCTATAGTTAGGGGGAGAGGAGGAATTACTTAAGAAGGTAGTTTCTTCATATGTTCTTTGACCCCTTTAAATGTTAATATCATATTGTCCTAACAAAATAATGAAATAGAAAAAAGTAGACCTAAGAATAAATACTGTATATACTAGTTTTCTTTTAAATTAAAATTATTAATGTGTTTTGTAAACTGTTCTTATCACCTGTTTTATATGTAAATAAGTAATATTTTTACATCAAGCATTTTTAATTGTTTATTGCCTTGCTGTAAAATTGATTGTTATGATTATTTTAGTAATTTTTATGTGATTTCTTTTAAACCACATAGGGGTAATTATGCTTGGAAGATTACTTCTACTTTTCTTTTTCAGAGGTTTTCAAGGCAGAGTCAGAATTAATAAATTTTAGCCCTCTGCCCAATCCATGATAAGAAGGTAAGATTTAGTCATTGATTCACTCAGCATTTACCACGTATTTATCTTATGTCAGTCACTGTGCTAGGTGCTAGAGATGCAAAAAGGAATACAATGTGATCTTTGCCCTTGAAAAACTCAAATCTTAGAGTCATTCAAATATCATTGTGGTGAAATCTCTTAATTTATCACCATTGTTAGTAATGCATAGTATTACTGACACATTGATAACCATTTTCATATCAATTACACCTTTTTATAACCGTAACCATTTTCATATGAATTACACCTTTTTTTTTTTTTTTTTAAGATGGAGTCTTGCTCTGTCACCCAGGCTGGAGTGCAGTGGTGCCATCTCGGCTCACTGCAACCTCCACCTCCCAGGTTCAAGCAATTCTCCTGCCTCCTGAGTAGCTGGGATTACAGGCGGGTGCCACCATGTCCAGCTAATTTTTGTATTTTTAGTATAGACGGGGTTTCACCATGTTGGCCAGTCTGGTCTGGAACTCCTGACCTCAGGTGATCCGCCTGCCTCGGCTTCCCAAAGTGTTGGGATTACAGGTATGAGCCACTGCGCCCAGCCCAATTACACCTTTAAGCCCATGTAGTCAATCATTCAGCTCCACCTCTAATTTAATGGCCTTCCTTTCCCTGTCCCTTCCTTCCCTTCCCTGTCTCTTCCTTCACTTTCCTTCCCTTCTCTTTCTGCTATAGACTGAATGTTTGTGTCCCTCTGAAAATTTTTATGTTGAAATCCTAATACCCTATGTGATTGTATTAGGAGGTGGGGCCTTTGGAAGATAATTAGGTCATTTGGAGACCTCCCTCCCTCTTCAGCCATGTGAGGACACAGTGAGAAGAGAAGACATAAGTCTATGAACCAGAAAGCAGTCTCTCACCAGACACCAAATCTGCCAGTGCCATGAACTTAGACGTTCCTACCACCAGAACTGTGAGAAATAAATTTCCCCCTCCTACTAAATAGTTTTAGCTAAAGGGAGTACCAAGAAAAGCCCTGTCTCCTATTTGGAAAGAAACATAAGGGCTTTGGACTCTAAATTCACAAAAGCAGCATTTATAGTTTACATCTATTGTTGCACATCATTGTAACTCCAGTGCCTGGAAAAGTATCTGATCATAGTCAGTATTCAGTGGCCTTAGGTGGAAACTGAAAGCAAGGAGGCATAGTAGAATGTGATTAGAGGTGTTGACTGGAGATTTGCATGTTTTATCAGTAGCAGTTTTTTTTTTTGAGGCCTAATGATGCTCTGCTTCCTCATAAATTTCATTCCAAATGAAGACAGTAACTAATTGCATTATTTTTTGAACTGCTTATATTTGCTGTTACCCTTTCTTTTATGCAGAAGATATTCAAGTTGGAGAGGGAAATTATGATTTTTTTTTCCTTTTTCAATGAATATAACGGTTAATAGGTTTGGATGAGTAACTTCTGTGATATAAGGTCTCCGTACAAGCAGTTATCATGCTCTGTCAGTCTTTCTATGCAATTTTATCATGTAGATTGTTTTGGGAAACATGAAAATTAAGATTTAATTTGTCCTAGGAATTGGATCCAAAATGTAATGGAACTGGTTCCTTAATGCAGTGCATAGTTGTAGAGTATAGTGTAAATTAAATCAACTTGTGCTTCAATAATCTCTTTATTAGTTTTCAAATATTGATTTAAATAATGATATTAAATTGTGTATAGTTGAAAAGATGGCATTTCTTTCACTGCAATAGATGAATGTCATGAAAATGTTCTTCTCTTGTAATGGAATCAGATGTAGAACATGGTAAAGAACAGTTCTCTTCACACCTCATAATTTCTGACATAGTAAGTTATGTTGAAGAAAACAGACACATTATATTGACAATATATTTTTGTTTACAAATATGCCAGGTGGCCTGGTGTACAGATTGATTGGGGGTGATCACTACTGCCCATCACAACTATTACCTTTTGCAAAGATGGCCGAAGTGGAAGGGAAAACTTCCCTGCACAACTTTTGTGGTGGATTACTGTTGAGATATAGCTATGCATTGGATGTTTTGGAAAAGGAATATATAAGAATAGACCTTTGTATTTATTGAGTAAAACTAAAATTATAAAAGATAAAAAGACAACTTAATATTCTCTCATTTAAATTTTAATTAACTTTCAATTTTGAATGGTGTTTTCCTGAGTTGTTATCCAGTTTCTGCTCTAAAGTTGGCTGTAATTTTATAACATTCTTTTGATGACTGTATGTGCATGAATATGTCTGTAGTTATTTTAAAGGTAAAACTCTACTTATTTCACTTTTTTGAGTGAAGTATTAAATTGTTTTCAAGATAGCAGTGACTGAATATTGCACTTAATACAAATGTTTAATTTCTTTAATCCTTTTTACAGATAAAAGTATATGCTTTTTATCCTTTTCCTTAAAATGACAAAGGCTTCTCCTCAGGGAGATCAGAAAGCATAATGACTGGCATGCTGAACCTGGTATCTGAACATTTGTTTTTTATTCTTTATTTCATGTGACCTTGGAATAATTCAGTGGCTCCTAGATTTTCTCAAAAATGACTCAATTTTTCATTCATTTCATTTAAATGACCCTTTGAGTTCTCTCGTATGCTACCTGTTTTTATCTTTATAATACAGTAAAATTTAAACTATTCATATCTCTATGTGGGGGTGGGGGTGGGGGCAGATAAGAGTCATAGAGAAGGCACCTCTTTCTCAGAAAAGTAGCAAATGACCACCCTCCATCCCAAAATAGATTTAGCTACAAGAAGAGTAAAGTGCACATGGAAGAACAAAAAAGCCTTTTGGTGTACGAGGATTTCAGACTTTGTTGGGCTTCAGCATCAGTAGAGAGTCTTATTAAAAACACTGTCATACATCACTTAAAGACAAGGATATGTTCTGAAAAAAACAGATCATTAGGCAATTATGTTGTTGTGTGAACGTCATAGAGTGAACCGACAAAAGCCTAGATGGGATAGCCTACTACGTACCTAGGCTATATGGTATAGCCTGCTGCTCCTAGGCTACAAACTTGTACAGCATGTTACTGTAGTGAATACTGTAGGCAGTTGTAACAAAATGGTAAGTATTGTGTGTCTAAGCATATCTAAACATAGAAAAGGTACAGTAAAAATATGACACAAAAGATTAAGAAATGGTAATTGTGTATAGGGCACTTACCATGAATGGAGCTTGCAGGACAGAAAGTTGCTTTGGATGAGTCAGTGAGTTAGTGGTGAGTGAATGTGAAGGACTAGGACATTGCTGTATACTACTGTAGACTTTTATAAACACAGTGAACTTAGGCTACGTTAAATGTATTAAAAATATTTTTTCTTTCCCCAATAATAAATTAACTGTAGCTTATTGTAACTTTTTTACTTTATGTACTTTTAATTATTTTTAACTTTTTTACTATTTTGTAATAATACTTAGATTAAAGCACAAATACATTGTACAGTTGTACAAAATTTTTTTCTTTATATCCTTATTTTATAAGCTTTTTTCTATATTAAAATTTCTTTTTTTTACTTAATTTTTTTTTTTGTTAAAAACTAATACAGAAACACTCACACTAGTCCAGGCATACACAGGACCAGGGTCATCAATATCACTGTCTTCCACCTCCACATCTTTTCCCAGTGGAATGTCTTCAGGGCCAATACATGCGTGGAACTGTCATCTCCTATGATAATAGTGTCTTCTTCTGGAATACCTCCTAAAGGACCTGCCTGAGGCTGTTTTCTAGTTAACTTTTTTTTTTTTTTTTAGTAAGTAGAAGTATACTCTGAAACAGCAATCAATAGTATGGTAGATACAGAAAGCAGTAACATAGTCTTTCATTATCAATTATTATGTACTGTAAATAATTGTATGTACTATACATTTGTATGACTGGCAGCACAGTAGGTTTGTTTACATCAGTGTCATTCATTGTGCTATGATCTCATGATGGCTATGGCATTACTATGCAATGGGAACTTTTCAGCTCCACTATAATCTTATGGGATCACCTTGTATATGCAGTCCATTACTGATCAAAATGTTGTTATGTAGTGCATGAGTGCACCTACTCCAAAACTACAGAAGTGGAATTTAGAGTCATGGGAAGCTGGATAATGACCATCAAAGTTGGCCTTACATGAGGTAGGACCTGGTCCGATTTGAAGTAAGAAATCAGGGAACTTTCCTTCAACACTTATTTCCTTCCATGGTCTAAGACATTTCAAAATTCTGAGCATAGTTTTCCATTTATCACAGAGTTTAAGTTACTATTCAGTGTTGAAATTCCTGGCCGTCAATGGCATTATGAATCAGCTGTTCATAGAACTCAACTTTCTTGAATGGGCCATTTCCCAGGTCTTCTGCAGCTGTTTTGCTCATTTTTAATCCCTTCATTTGCCAGCTTAATATTTGCTAGCTGCTATTATTGGGGAATTCAGTTTTTCCCCCATGTCCCTATCTTTTGCCAGTTTTTCTCTTCATTCCTCAAAGTCAGTAGTTCTCCTTTCTCAAAGGTTGCCTATGAATCATCCATGATTTGTATATCACCCTTTGGGAAACACGAATATTTTCAGAACCCTCATTTCTCTGTCCTTAAATGAGGTCAGTAATGACTGCTGACGTTTCCTTTGACTCTGAAGGGCGTGGTCAGGCTAGATGAGAGAATTCTTACAGAATGTGGTGTGCTGTGCTGCTGTCGCCACTTTGCTGGGAGACTGAAGCTCAGACAGCTAAGCGATTTGCCAGGGCTGTGCAACCCATCTGTGGTGAGAATTCCAGAATTCCAACCTGGAGAATCTGACTTACTCTTTTGGAGAACATTGTATTTGATAAACTGGAATCATTGTTTTGAGTGCTCCCATGGCTCTGTAGGCCAAAACAGTAGAACTTATGACAGTAGTTTGGTCTTCAGGAACTCCACTTAACCCCAAACTACCCTCCAGTTTTCAGAGAGCACTGGGGAAAAGGGAGGGATGAGTGTGTATTGAATTATCTGAATTCTGCCGCTTATGCCTAAGAGATATGTATGAGAGAATCTTTACATTTTCTACACATTATTCTAAAATTCCTTTTAGTCCTTAAACAACTCTCAGGGGGAAAATAGTACAGAATTAAAATAAAAGTTCTTAACATTTGTCCCTGAATATATTTTTAGAAAAAGTATACTTGAAATCTGATCACCTATAAGGAAAGATTTATCAGGAGAGTTTAAATGTTTATATTTACTCATATTAAATGCATGTGTGTTTTGAGACCAAGGTTTTTTGTTTGTTTTAATATTTTGGGGAGACATACTTCCTTCAAATATATAGGTTAGAGGTAGGGGGTAGGGATGGTTAGTGGTATAAAAAAAACAGAAAGAATGAATAAGACATACTATTTGATAGTACAGCAAGGTGACTATAGTCAACAATGACTTAATTGTATATTTTAAAAAACTACAAGAGTGTAATTGGGTTAGGGTTTGTAACACAAAGAATAAATGCTTGAGGGGAGGGATACCCCATTCTCCATGATGTGATTATTTTACATTGCATATGCCCGTATCAAAACATCTCATGTACTCCACAAACATATACACTTACTATGTACCCACAAAAATTTAAAGAATATATAAGTTTAAATTAGAATTCCCCCAAATTCTAATAGTAGAATATATTCTTTTAAAATTCTAGTAGAATTTGGGAGAATTCTAATTTAAACCAATTCTGGTGTTGCTGAGTTATATGAGCTCCTCCAAGTTCCACTGTTTTGTCATTGCCAACTCAGGGGGTCAAATATGTACCTGTTTAGCATTTTCTGAGCCAGGTACTGGCTCTGAGAGGTGCATACTTTCATTTAATTCTTCAAGAGAATTAAAAGCTCCCGGAGCCCATATGTTATAGACAAGGAAACTGAGGTTCTGAGATGTTGAGTAGCTTACTCAAGGTGGACCTGAGACTCTAAATTAGGTTCATCCTCCTTGAAGACACCTATATTCCTTTTGTTCTCATAAAATAGCACATCCAGCCAGCATTCCATCCCAGATATTGGCACTAAGGAGAGGCCTGGGAAAGGGCATGGACACTTTCTGTTAGGTACATGGGGGACGTTGTGCTCTAGCTTATACATGACTGTAAAGGCGCAAATGAAAACTCTTCCTTTATTAGTGCATTTTCTTTTGCATGGTTATCTGGAATGAGTATGTGGTGAGGTGGGGCTGTGGGAGGAAGCTGCTGCAATCAGTTTTGCCTCAGGTAGAATGCTGACATCAGTTGTAATGAGATTAAAATCTTCTACTCAGCTGTTGCTTGAAATATTCTGTTGTGTTCTCATCCAACTGTTTTAACTAATTGAAGTGACTTAACCATATAATTATTTTCAAATGTTTACAATTACTTTTAGATAAATATAAATGAATGTTTGCCTGCATATGAACAACAAAAGGAATAATTTGGTACCTTCACCCAAATAGTCAAACCCTCTAAGATATTGGTAGAAACATCAGAGTGTATCAGTGAAGGTCAAAGGACACAAATAGGCATTTTTAAATACTAAAATGAAATATTACTTTCAGTTCCACCAAAATGGAGTAGCCTCATTCCTTCCGGGTTCTCTCCCTTATAACTAAAAATTTCTAGATACAGTGCTACGAAGATGGTAAGGAAGTCTCTCAAAGATCAAAAGAGGGTGAACTGCTAGGAATTTTTGGAACTTGAACTACAAAGCAGTGAGTTCCTTGAATTTTTGTGTTATCTGTCATCTATCCTGAGCTAGGTGCCACAGAAGCCTCCAAACTGCCAGAACTGCCAGAAAGTACAGATAAAGAAGCTCCAAGAAAGTCTTGTTTTCTTTAGGCAAAGGACCAGGTGAAGGGTGGCTTTACACCAGAAAATTTTTGGCAGTATCTGCCAAACACCGCTTGAAAACTCACATCTTACTCCCTCCATGATTTCAGTGGTGCTAAACAGAATTTTATCCTGTCATTCCCATACATTGATACTATTAGACTTGATGAGTTACATGGGTATATTGTTATTTTCTAGAGCAGCTGCTAGGAAAACTATCCAAAGCAATATACTTTTAAAAAGGTAAAGAAATCAAGATAGAAATTTTTAATATGATCAAGTCACCCAAAGGAAAGTAAGAGAAACAGAGGAAACAAAGAGAAAACAAGTAATAAAATGACAGTCTTAAGCCCTAGTATGTTAATAAACCCAATTTTATTACTTTAAATTTAAATGATCTATGGAAATGCAAGGGACCCAGGATAGTTCAAACAGTTTTGAAATGAAAGAACCAAGTTTGAATACTTAGATTTTCTGATTTTAAAACTGTAAAACTATGGTAATGAGGACAACGTGGGGCTGGCCTAAGGATAAACAGATAGATTGATGGAATAGAATTAAGAGTCCAGAAATAAAGCCTTCCGTTGATGTCCAATTGATTTGCAACCAGAGTGCCAAGACAATTCAATGGGAGAAAGAATAGTGTTTTTGACAAATGGTACTGGGTTAACTGGATATCCACATGCAAAAGAATGAAGTTAGATCCCTTCCTTACACCATATATAAAAATTAACTCTGAATGGATCATAGATCTAAGTGGAAGAACTAAAGCTATAAAACTCTCAGAATAAAGCATAGGTGTAAAATTCATGACCTTGTGCAATGAATTCTTAGATATGATACCAAAAGTACAAGCACTGACAACAAAAAGAAAGATACATACACTGGACTTTATCTAAATTGAAACTTTTGTGTTTCAAATCACACCATAAAGAAAGTAAAATACAGGTCACAGAATGGGAGAAAATATTTGTAAAGCATACATCTGATAAGAAACTTGTATCCAAAATACATAAAGTACTCATATACCTCATTAATTAAAAGACAGATAACACAATTTTGGATTAGGCAAGGGTTCTGAATAGATATTTCTCCATATAAGTTATTCAAATTGCTAATAAGCACATGAAAAGATGCTGAACATCATTGGCTCTCAGGGAAATGTAAATCAAAACCACAATGAGAAGCCACTTTTATTCAGTAGGATAGCTATTACCAAAAAAGCTAGATAATAAGAATTGCTGACCAAGATAAGGAGAAACTAGAACACTTACCCATTTCTGGTGGGATTGTAAGATGGTGCAGTCACTGTGAAAAATGGTATAGCAGTTCATCAAATTGTTAAACATAGAATTACAATATTAGCTGGCAATTCTACTCATAGGTATATACCCAAGAGATTAAAAAAACTTACATAAAAACTTGCACATTAATTTTCATACCAGTGTTATTCATAATAGCCCCAAAATGGAACAACTTAAATGTCCATCATCTCATGAATGGATAAACAAAATATATCCATAAAATGGAAAATTGTTCATGCTTAAAAAGGAATCAAGTACTGATACAAGATAAATGAACTTTGGAAAACTTATGCTGAATGAAAAAAAAGCTAGTTATAAAAGACTACATATTGTATGATTCCATTTATATGAAATGTCTAGAATAGGCAAATCTGTAGGCCGTAAGCAGATTACTGATTGTTGGGGGAAATAGGGAGTGAATACAAATGGCATGAGTTTCTTTGGCGGATGAAGAAAATGTTCAGAAATTGATTGTGGTGATGGTTGAAAGAGTCTATGAACATACAAAAACCATTTAATCGTGTATTTTTAAAGGGCCTGGTATGTGAATCAATAAAGCTAAAAATGTAAATGGTCTAAATAAACTAATTAAAAGACAGATTTTGACATAATAGATAAAAAACATGACCCAACCATATGCTGTCTATAAAAAATTTGCTTCAAATACAACAATATAGGTAGGTCGAAAGTAAAAGCATGGAAAAATATATACCATGTAAACATGAATTTAAGAAAAAATTGTTATATTCTTACCGATAAACTTCAGAGCAAAGAAACATTATTAGAGCTAAAGAGAGACATTGTATAATTATAAAAAGAACAATTTATCAGGAAAACATAACTATTGCAAATGTGTGCACATCAAATGATAGTGCCTGGAAATATGTGAAGCAAAATGAAACATTACATCTAAATTTTCTTAAATTCTTTAAACCTTACTCCACGTATAATAGTCTTTAATTATGGCGTAAACTAAAATATTTATGTCTATACTAAGTTTCATTCCTGAAAGAGCTGCTTCTGTCTTTTTATCCTCAAAATACAATACTGTATTAGGTATTGAAGTGTTTGTGTATGTGTGTGTGTGTATTTATACCATATAGACGAGGTCTATGCTTCTGTAATCATAGAACTAACAGTGATGTGATCCTTTTCAAGCTTCATATTATAACACACACACAGACACAAAGATTCACAAATGTACTGAATCAATTTAATTCCATGAGTTGTAACGTTCTTGATACCATATTTGTTCTAAAGCAGCATTTCTTAGTAATTAAAATGAATGAGAAGATCTCTACCTAAAGAGATAGTATGAACTTTAAAAGCAGAAGCAAAGTTCAGTATTTATATTTGGTAGCAATAAACTACGTGTTAGAAATATTTATCAAGTGAAGATATAATTGCCTGCTCTGTCTGTGAACCTCATAAGTACAAAAATTGTGTTCTTTGAATTTACACTTTTTAAGGGATGTATGTTAAACATTTTAGCAGTGTATTTTTTTCTAAATTAAAATATATGAATTTAATTTACACAAATAATTTATTTTACATAAAAACATTCTAGCTAGCATCTAGCGTTTTAATACCTTATCCATTTTAATCATATCTGCTAGAACAAGTAATCTCTAGAGTGGTCAGCTATGGAGGAGGATAAAGTTAGTAGACCTACTAACTTTATAGCTCATATATTTTGGTTATATACTTGAATTCCTATTACTCGATGCTTCAAGCATTATCTTTTAACCTCTGTATACAAAATTAGAATATCAGCACGTTTACCCTTTTCTACTTGTTCTCCCTCTACTTTCTGTTTTTATAACTTACTGATACTAAAATGTTCAAAGCTTGTAATACTTTTATGTTCTGTAACTATAATTCTCACATTTTTTTCTTTAGTTATATACATAAATCATTTTAGGGCTGACCTCCAAATTTTTACAATAGACTCTCCATTCTATAAGTTGACTGGAATAATTTCTAACAACATGAATCATGCATGACTTGTACATACCCTTTGGGAAATACCAGGATTCTCAGAGGTTTTACTTGTGTCATTAAATGGAGACAGTAATGGCTGCTACCATTTCTCTTCTCTGTCTCTCCGGTGTGAAACAGGGCTCAGGGGTACACATAAGGCTGCAATTTGGTCCTTTTTCTTTTCTCTATCTATTCACATTTCTCTTTGTTTTGACCTCCTGAATGTGAAAATGTTTAATAGCATGTATATTTACATATTTAAGTATTCAAGCTCTACTGCTTAGTTCTTAATAGTATCTTACCTGTGCATATTCACCAGCCAAAGATTTTGAGAGGACAAAAGAGGGGACAAGAACTTGCTATCCGTTTTAAAGAATTTTCTATAGAGACCTTTTAAAAGTAGGATGATTAGGATTTCATTAAAAAGAATTTTAAATATGTTAAAAGCATGAGTTTTTGCAGCTGCTAGGCAGAAAGACTTGCTTGCTAACCACGCTTTGTTTCTTGGGAATGAATGACTGTACTAATGTACACACACACACACACACACAGGTGCACGCATGTGTGTATACATGCCCGGATATACAGGCACTAAAGATAGGATAAAAAACTGACCTCTAGAATATTCAGATACAGACATCATTCTGTGGCTGCCTCACCAAATCATATGTGGTTGGATATAAGAAAGTACAGCCTATTTCTGGGATTTACAGAGATAAGAAAAGGGAAAAATAGGAAATTTTAAAATGTCACAACTCATTTTATTAATGATTATTACTCAACTTTATTATTTTAGATAGTAATGCATTTCATGTTTGAATATCACAGAGAAAACTTTTCTGAAGTGATTTTCTTGAGAATATTGTTACACATGTTTTCTGCATCCTCCCATAGGTCTATGAACATAAGAGTTTATCATATTTTACCTATCCTGTTACCACTACCTGTGGACAGTGTTAATTGATTTCTAGGAAATGCCAACACTTATTTTAGCACTAATTTCACAGAGTCATTTATTTCCAAGGTTTATATAACAGTAAATAAACTAATAAAATATATTGAATTTTAATTTGCCTTTTTACCTTTTAATTTCTCTCTTATGAATAGACTTTAGAATTTGACCTTATTAATATACTAGGAAACTCAGAAACTATTTTCATGAAATAATGTTTGATTTATTTTCATTCATTTGATATGACAGGAGCTTTAACAGATGGACTGTCAGATCCAAATAAAGTTTTATTGCTTTATTGTTATGTGCAATAATTAAGATATTGTTCAGATAGATTGACACCTAGACTCTGGGAGACTTATGGTGTGGTGGTGTCTAGATAGAGGTATGTGGAGAATTCGTAATACTGCATGTGTACCAAAGAACACCTGTATTGTTATAATTTGTATGTAAATTGTATATGAACAATTGTTTATAATCTAAAGTAATATTATTTAGAAGCATTTTATTACATTTATTTTTAGATTTGTAACCTGATTAGAAGACTACCTTTTTCAAATTTTTCTTTTTAAATGTCTTGATTTTTGAGAAATTTTAGTTCACTCTTAAGTTCCCTTAAGATTATGGAGTAGAAACCACTGTAAGCTTAGGAAAATATTTTGAAATAATTTGTGAAATACCTTTTTGTATCCCAATAATTTCTATTGTCATGAGCTTTTGAATGTTAACAAAATGATTTTCATCTCTATGTTAGGTTTAGGTGCAGGGTATACAAATGTTATATTTTTATTTTCAGTACAGTACAGGATTCTACAGGGGTTTTCATTGTTCATTTGGGGGGTAAACTTTTTATTTGCTTTTCTAATAGCTAAGAGGTATAAATTTTGATGGTATTATTATCTCAGTTTGCATATGTTTCACTTGTAAATATTGCATTCATGAAGAAGAAGCACCACAACAATTTAAACACATAAAATACTTCATGTGAGTTACTTGAAAATGACAAATCGAAATCTGTCACGTAATAGGAAAACTATGCTTTGAAGCATAATCTCTAGTGCTGCCTCTTCTCTATTACAGCTTAAACTGTACTCTGCATGTCGTACATAAAGAATGAACTTTGCAGTCAGTTAAAAAAGCTGAAACAATTGGTATGAGAAACATACCAAGAAAATATTCTAATCATAATTCCAAGTTGAGGTCAAAAAAATAAATAAACCGGAATATGAGCCATAATCTTTTTATTTTTTTAACTTTAATAGTCCTTAGCAATAATCAACAATTTACTGATTCAACAGGAGACATGTTACTCTACTGCCATCTGGATATTCTAAATAGAACCTATCCCTCTGGACGAGCAAAAGGCGTAATGATTGGATAGACGTTTTGGCAGAAAAAAGACTTTTTTAATGTCTTGGGATTTGGGAGGTAAAACCAATGGCCATAATTTTGAAACATCTGCTCTTTTCATGATCTCGTCTACATGGAAAGAGATTTGGAAACAGAACATCCTCAAGCATTATTTTTTTGCAGTGATAAAAAAATTTCATTTTGTCTAAATATGTAAGTAGAGTCAAATTCACTTCTTAATAAAACCTATTATACCATTATATAAACATGTAGCTTGCTTCTTCTTTTGAATTCAACATTATCTTAAGTTGGTATATTTATTGTTTATACATCTACCTACAACCAAAAAGGTGAGGAGTTTTACACAAAAAGAGTATAGATATAATTTTTAAAAATTGTTAAGTAACACTTGACAGCAAAAGGATGATTGCACCACAACACATTTGTCAGGGATAGCAACTGTAGTTGGCAACAAAAATGAGGCCTATATGCTCCAACCCTGGGTCATCTTTCTACTGTTTGAAATTGGTATCCAACTATCTATTGGATGAATGTCCTTCTTATGGAAATAAGAAGTGAGATTTTCAGTCAATCACCCTAGACCCTAAATTGGTTAAATTTAAAAATGAATGGGCCTGCTCTCCTCCTTCTTGCTGGGTCTCTTGGCTTCCTGGTTTGTTTCCATCCTTTCTCATTCTTTCTTTCCCCTCAGAGTCAGGGACTCTAGAGGAAAACCTTTCTCTGGATTTGTTGCCTGTCGTGTTCTTGCCAGTCCTCTTCTGGGGATATGCTAGATTCTGGTTTTGTGCTCTTTTGCCTTGCTTAGTATGAACTTATGGAAATTTGGTCTGGTCTGAGCTTTCTGAGCCCTGTGTCTGCCCCATTCCTCCTGGATCTGATTTACCTTCTATCAGCATTGGCATAAAATGAGTCAGGACCTGCAGTCACACCTTTACTTGGGCTAGATTAGACTGTAGACCTTACCATTGCAGGAGTAGGGTGGAATTGAGCTCAATTCTGCCCTCACATTCCAGCCCTCCTAATTGATTTTCCACCAGCATCTTCCCCAGGTTGTTCCCTCCTCCTCTGCCTGTATGACTGACTGGCAGCATGAAGCTAGGGTACGTTAGTCCCTGGTAGGGGGCAAAGTTCTTGCACAAGTTTCCAGGAAGCCAAGTCCAAAAGAAAAAAAGACACAAGAGTATGGTAATATGCAGGGGAGAAAGAACGTCTCCAAAAGGGAATGGAATTTATTTTTAGATCTAGAAAAATGTCTTCATTATTTTAATAAGTAAAATATTTAAACGTTAGCAGTTATAAGCACCACTACACATCTATTAGAGTGGCTAAGATTGAAATATGCTGACAGTACCAAAGTCTGGTGAGAGTGCAGAGAAACTGGACATCAAGGAGTTTGGCAGTTACTCTTTTTAAAAAGAAAAAAAATTAGTTAAACTTTTTATTTTGAGATAATTGTTGGTTCATATGCAGTTGTAAGGAACAATGAGATCCCATTTATGCTTGACTCAGTTTCCCCCAATGGTAACATTTTCTGAATTACAGTTCAATATCAATTCTATAATTTCTATTTGGTTCTTTTTTTATAAGTTCTATTTCTTTTCAAATAAATTCTAGTTTTTCATTTGTAAAGCTATAGTGCAGTATCACTGCCAGGTTATTAACATTGACAGTCAAGCTATGCAATCCTATCAAATTATTCACATCGTTTTTCCCAGAATTAGAAAAAACAATCCTAAAATTCATGTGGAATCAAAAAAGAACCTGAATAGTGAAAGCAATCGTAAGCAAAAAGGATAAAGCTGGTGGTGTTACATTACTTGACTTCTAACTATACTACAAGGTATAGTACCCAAAACAGCATGGTACTGGTATAAAACTAGACACAGATCAATGAAACAGAAAGAGAACCCAAAAATAAGGCTACATACCTACAAGTACCTGATATTTGATAAAGTCAACACAGATATACACTAGGGAATGAACATCTTATTCAATAAATGGTGCTGGGAGAATTGGAGAACCGTATGCAGAAGAATGAAACTGGACCCCTATCTTGTACTGTATATAAAAATTAACTAAATATGGACTAAAGACTTAAATGTAAGACCAAAACCAATAAAAGTCCCAGAAGAAAACCTAGGAAAAACTATTGTCCATAGGCAAAGAGTTTATGACTAAGTCCTCAGAAAAACAACAAAAACAAAAATAGAAAAATTAGACTTAATTAAATGCAAAAGCTTCTGCACAGCTAAAGAAAGAATTAACAGAGTAAAAAGACAACATATAGAATGGGAGAAAATATTTGCAAACAATGCATCTGGACAAAGGTCTAATATCCAGAATCTACAAAGAACTCAAATAACTCAACAAGAAAAAAACAAATAACTCTGTTAAAAAGTGGGCAAAGGACATGAACAGACATATTTCAAAAGAAGACATACAAGCACCCAACAAACATGAAAAAATGCTCAACATCACTAATCATCAGGGAAATGCAAATTAAAGCCACAATACCATTTCACAACAGTCAGAATAGCTATTAAAAAGTCAAAAGCAATACATGTTGGCAAGGATGTAGAGAAAAGAAAATTCTTATACACTGTCGGTGGGAAGGTAAATTGTGCAACCTCTTTAGAAAACTGTGGAGATTTCTCAAAGAACTAAAAATAGAACTATCATACTATCCATGTATCCTACTTCTGGGTATGTATCCAAAGGAAAATAAATCATTATATCAAAAAGACCCCTGTGTTCATATGTTTATTGCAGCACCATTCACAAAAGCAGAGTCATGGAATCAACCTAAATGTTGATCGAGGAATGACTGGATAAAAATATGGCATATATATACCATGGAATACTACTCTGCCATAAAAAAGAATGAAATCATGTCTTTTGCAGCAACATGGATAGAACAGGAGACCATTATCCTAACTGAAATGACTCAGAAACAGAAAGTCAAAAACCACATGTTCTCACAGGTGGGAGCTAAACAATGGACATACATGGACATGCAGAGTGGAATAATAGACATTGTGGACTCCAAATGGTGGGAAGATGGGAAGGTGAGAAGGGGCCAAGGGATAAAATACTACCTATTGGGTACAATGTGCACTATTTGGGTGATAGGTACAACAAAAGCCCAGGCTTTACCACTACACCCTATATCCATGTAACACAACTGAACTTATACTCCTGAATCTATAAAAATGTAAAAACAAAAATTTTTTTTTTAAACGTAACACTTTCATCACCACAAGGATTCCTCTTGTTTTCCTTTTGTAGCCACATTCATTTCCCTCCCACCCCGCCCCCTCTTTAAACCTTTTGTCATTTCAAGAATGTTATATAAATAGAAGGATATAATGTAAACCTTTGGGATTGGCTTTTTTCCCCTCAGCATGAATCTCGGAAAATTCCTCTAGATTGTTGCATGTTTCAATAGTTGGTTCTTACAAGTCCTAAACTATTCTAAAATCAAAATTTGTCAACAATAATATTTTTAAACAGTGCTAACGTAACAATGTTATTAAAGTTCTTTAAAAATGTTGAAATTTTCTTCTACATAAAAAGTTAAACATTTTATATGTTGTGTTGATTATTCTCCATTTACTCTCCTCCTACTCTAAATCCCCCTGCCTTTCTCTGGCTTGCTGCATGACCCAAGGGGCTTACTTTTATGCAGTGTATCATCTGGGCCCCTCCTCTTCCACATATCCGGCTCAACAGTTTAGTTCCTTCCTTTCTTTTTACCCCTAAGACCTAGAGGTTGAGACAGCATTTTCTTATTGTTGGAACATTTGTTGATGCCTTTAATCTTCCTGCATCTTTGGACATGGCTCCTTTATTTAATTCCTTTCACTCAAAGTTAAAAGCCTTTGAGTGTACTATCTGTTTCCTGCCAGGACCTTGATACATTTAACAAAAAATAGATAAATTGGATGACAAATGATATACTGGGCAAATATTTGTAACTTGTGTGATAAATATAGGTTTATTTTCCATAATATACAAAGAGTTCCTACAAAAGGAAAATAAAAAACCAAATGACCAAAAGAAAAATGGGCAAAGGGCATGAACAAGCATGTTACAGAAGACAAATTCCAAATGGTCAATAAACGTGAAAATATGCTTCTGCATTAGTATTCAGAGAAATTCGTATTTCTGTAGTCCTAGCTACTGGGAAGGCTGAGTCAGGAGGATCACTTGAGCCCAGGAGTTCTAGGCTTCTGTGTGTTATGATCATGCTTATAAATAGCCAATGCACTCCAGCTTGGCAGCATAACAGGACCCCACCTCGAAAAAAAAATTAGGATTGCTGAGTCAAAAGTTATGTGTTTGTCTTTTTAACTGATTATGTGAGATTGCTTTAAAAAGACATTGCAACAATTTACACTAAAGCAACAAGATACATTTTTCAACCGTAAGATGGGTCAGAGTCCCCTTTAGGACTGAAGCACTCTCCCTTCTGCTGAGAGTTTGGTCAGGCAATAATTTTCAGCTGATTCCTTCTCCAAGAATTTTCCTCAGAGACAGCTGCCTTGCCTAAGATTATGGCCTCTCCCTGAGGATGGCCTGCCAGCAATTACTCATGATGTAACATACGAAAGTCCAACTGCCTTGCCTGTAGGTTGGAAAACTCTAAAGGGCTATTTTCCAGGGAACCCAAACCACAGCACAGCATTAACACTTACCATGAGTAATCCTTAGGAACATAGGAATTCTAATAGTATAAATTGTTGCAATGTCTTTTTAAAGCAATCTCACATAATCAGTTAAAAAGACAAACACGTAAATTTTGACTCAGCGATTCTAATTTATTTTTTTGAGGTGGGGTCCTGTTATTTTGCCCAAGCTGGAGTGCAGTGACTATTTATAAGCATGATCATTGCACACAGAAGCCTGGAACTCCTGGGCTCCAGTGATCCTTTTGCCTCAGACTCCCTAGTAGCTAGGACTACAGGTGTGTGCCACCACACCTGGCTTTAGCAATCCTAATTGTCAGAATATTTGAGAATTAAAAATTAGAAAGCATTAATACATAAATATATATATGTATAAATGATGTGCACTGCTATTTTATTTGTTGGAATAACTGAAAAAGGCTTAAATATCCATCAATAGATGAATGATCTACCAATAGAGGATATTGTATGTTGGGATATTTTGATAGTATTAAAAAGAATGAGCTAGATCCATATTTAATGGGATGTGGAGGATGTCCAAATGTCAATGATACAGTGTTGTATAAAAATAAAAGAAGAAAAACAAGTTATAGATTTGTGTTGGCTTGTGTGCATGCGTGTGCCCTGCTATAGCTTATTAAAGGTCAACAGATCTCAGTGACTGTTAGAATGACGTGTTTTATTGGGCTCACTCTACAGCCAGAACATGCTAGCATGGCTATACTTGTTATTTATGGTGATGATCATTTTGATTGGCTGGGTATTTTTTCTGATTAGGCAGTGCCTGTGCTGTCCTTGTTGTTAATTATTTTGATGGTTGGCTCCTCCTTTAAAGTGTATTGTCAGCTGACTGACAATTTTTGAAAGCCTGTTTATGTAGTTGGCTTCAGAAGCAGCAAGGATTCAATAAACCACTTTTATATTCAGATTATGCCAGATATTTGGATGGAAAAGGGAGTATTCATTCCAGATATTATATCTGTATAACAAATATAAACAAGTTAGAATTATAATCAAAACTTCTAATTCTATCTGTTAAGCTCTTTGTAGACACTCCCTCTTCATTATGAATAACATAGGTAAGGAGAGAGAAATTATGCATTATCTAGTTAAACACTGGCAAAACATTATTTCTCATTCTCCTACTATTGGCTTCTGGGTTACCAGAGCACATACTTAGGACTGCCAAATTCTGAAGTTTAGAAAACACTGTCATAAGGCATAATGTATCCATTAGAAATGCATTAGGAAAAGAGAGAAGTAACATTTTATAAGGGCTTTCAGCTAGTTGGTGGAGTAATAAGCATACTTTTGTGTTACCTTTATATGATTTATATTACTTTTCTTCTAGAGAAAACAGTGGAATCAAAGAGTATTTTGATCAGTTTTATAAAGAAATAGATGATTACTTAAGAAATAAATATATTCAGGTTAGAGTTTGCTCATTTGTATTTGATATGATCTGACACTGCAGAAGGCCAAAGGATCTCATTATTGCCCGGGTCTTTACAAGAAAGGTTCCCCAATGCATGACATGGCAATTTGTCGCCTTTATTTAGACGGATTTAGACAAAGCTTGCAGCATTTAGCATTCAGTTCCTTTGACAGTACCTTTTAACATCCTTCTTATTGTTCTATTTGTGGGTCAATGCAAAGCATTCATGAAGATTTTGTGGTTTAGGGAGCAAGTGAGGCTGTTGTCTAATTTGTTGTAATTGCTCAACTTACTCAAATAGTTTAATTTACCTCTGAATATGTTCAGCAGCTTAGAAGAAAGGTGTTTGTTCAAACATGAAATCTTTATAATTAGAAAAAAATTATTATATGGGTTTGTGTTATGTAAACCTTAGTGAACTTTCTCCCAATCTAATTTAATTAATCTTTAAATAACATTGGTTTAGTTCTTTTGGCATAGGGGCAAGGAAATATTATGCTTTGAAAATGTAGGCTTTTCTGAGAAGTAACATACATTTTTCTACGTGAGCGACTTTTTCCTTAAATCTCTTTCTAAACAGTCATTTCAACTTCTGCCTGAGGGAATGGATTAGCTGTATCATTCCTCACTCTCAAATTAACCCCCTCCCTGCAAACTGCTACAGCCCCAGTCAGCATTAAGGTTACCAAACCATGAGGGAGGACACAAAATGTTCTTTCTCTTTCCAACTCAATCTATCTTTGAAGTGCCAAGGAGAGATATTCTGGCAGTACGTAAATCTGAAATTCTGTTTTGCTTCAAAAAAACAAAAATGAAATTCTCACTCAGCCATGATTCTCTTACAACCGGCAATCTTTTTCTGTCCTTTGTCTACCTCAGTGTCTTGGAGGTGTCTCATTAGTGGGCTGGTATTTCTGACAGAATGCTTTTTAAGAGTTACATTTCTAGCTAAATCTATGCTGCATTTTTAGAGACAAAATAGCATAAAGGGAAAATGAAAAATAACACCAGAGTCTTGAATAATATCGTTAGCTCACCTTCCATCAGTTAATTGTATTTCTTCTCTTAAAAAAACTATTAAAACTTCAATTTCACATTATATTGCTTTCACAAATACATTGGCTAATAGTATAGATATTGAGCCATTACTGAAAATGAATTTTTGTGGGTAGAATTTGCAACCAGGAAGAATATTAAAAAACTGAATACTTTGTATTCCTGTGTGCCTATTCAGTATCCTCCACAACCCAGCATCATTCTTTGGTGAAGAAATTGTTTACTATACTTGGGTTAGCAACATTTAGGTCCCCCCACCTTTTTTTTTTCTCTTTCAATTTTTAGGGATGCTGAAATTAGGTGTGAGTGTTGATAATGACTGTTTCTGCCTCTGCTTATATAATCAAAGTAAAATGGAGTTAGGTTAAGTTATTTTAGAGGGAGCTTACTGTCTTCTGTGTGGCTAAATTTATCCAGGAACTTAAACTTTAGATACTTTGGGTCCCGGGACTAGCATAGACTGTGAAGCGTAGAGCTGTGAAAGAATTTGGATCCTAAGGGAAAAAAGTTTGGAAACCAACCATAGAAAATGCAAGTGCAAACCACAAAGAATAGTTAAAATGAAAAAGAGGGGCATTGTAAAGCATGGGAGGAACTGAGATTCTTTTCCTCTGCTGTTGGAAGTTCTACCACATCGGAAACATATTTGGTAATAGAACTAAAGCTACATATATGGCTATCCTCTAACTAGCAATTCCATTTCTAAGTCTATAACCAACAGAAATGAATCTGTATGTTCATCAACATGCACAAGAATGTGCATAGCTGCACTTAGTAGTAGTCCCAAAGTGGAAACAACAGTACAATAGATGCATTAATTGTGGTACATTATTACAAAAAAATACAGAAAAAAGGATGAGACAACTGTACATATATACAACGGCATGGATTAATTTCACAAGCTCAATGTTGAATGAAAGAAACCACTGGATACCAGTAAGAACATTCTATTGTTCAATTTGTATAAACTTCAAAAGCAGGTTAAACTGATCTGTGGTGTTGTAAGTTAGGATGGTGGTTAGCATTATTGTTGGAGGGTGAGTAGTAATGACAAGAAGAGGACCTTCTTGAGTGCTGGTGGTCTGTTTCTTGATCTAGGTGTTGGTTACCTGAGTATGTTCACTTTATGATTTGTACAATTTGCTGTGTGTATGTTTACTCCAATAAGAAAGATTAAAAAGAAAGAAGGAAGAAAAATCAGCTATAGAAATGAAGAGGATTGGCAGTGTAAAAGTGTCATTTTTTTTTTCCCATGGTAAAAGATTAAGAAAGAGATACATGATTAAAGCCAATGAAAATTTGAGAGTCAAAGTTTTAAACTCTCTTAGCAGCCAGACTAATTGTTTGAATAAAATGCATGCTAGTTATCACAGTGTTTCAAACTTTCCTGATCCTTAGAACACTAAGGAAGATAGTCTCAAAAATATTTACTCCCTGGTCCTTCTGTGGGAGACTTCAGTTTAGTCTGTTTAAGATGGGGCTAGGAATCTTTATTTTAAAAACACAACTTAGACAAGAATTAGAATAATGGTCAGTTCAAAAGAGGGAAACAGAATTATGTGATTTTTTTTTATAGCAGCCAAGAATGATGTAGCCTGGTTTATTCCTACTTCTCCTTCATCTACCCCAATCCTCCCACGTATCTCCAATTCCAATTTGAGCAGTGATTCTGAAACTTTACTTTAAGCACTTGTTAAGAATGCAGATATCTTGGCCTTACTCCAAGGATTTTGAATTGGTAAGTCTGAGGAGAGGCCCAAATAGGGCTATGCATTTTTCATAAGTACCTTCGAAGATGCTCAGATTCAGAAGCAGCTGGTCTCAGATGTACACCTTGAGAAAGTCAGGCCTGGAGAAAAAGAATGTACTAGACAAGCAGATATATTTGGCTTAGTTTTTTTCCTTTCATGACTGGGCTGGTTATCTAGCACTGGTTATATTTAAGTCCCTAATAAATTTTAAGGTCATAGGAGATGAGGAGTGTATCTTATATCCTTCTTAGGAGCAATTTCACAGCACCTGTAATTGTACTGCTTAGCCGGTAGGTATTTTTGAAAGTCATGAAGTCCAGATGATTAAAGTTATTTTTAGTTTTATTATAATCATGGTTGGAAATTAACCTGGAAAGCACTGAGTTTCCCTGTGTGTATATATATCACTTGTAATTAAAAAGTAATCTATTTCCCCAGTCATTAAATGTTTATTGAGTATCTATTATGTACTGGTTTTCTGAAATATCATTTTGTCCCTGTCATTTTATGGTCTCTAGTTGGAGCATGCGTAGCAAAGAAAATTCATGTTCCAAATGGCACAAGGAGGGTCTTAAGCATTTTTAATATTCCATTTATCAGAATTGGAATATTGATAAGTATTTGCCTGCTCCCAGTTCTTTGATAGGCATTCTGTTAAAATCAAAGGCAAATGAATTGTCAGAAATAGATTTAGCTTACAATATAGATCCACTAGTCCTTGCAAGTTGGAGTCACGGGCTAGTTCTACAATTAAGAAAGACCAATTATTCAATCTCTTAGAAACTTTGCTTACCTAATACCTTGTCTTTATGCATTATGTAATTGTTTTTATTCTAGGAGAAGGTACTTTATTAGTTCAAGACTGCCCAGATATACAGTAATGAAAAAGAAGAAAAAGGCTATCATCACTCTAATAAAATGATTAGTTATGTTCGGTTTGGAAGTGTTTGCTCAATATATTTTGTCATAGACAGCATAGGATCCCAGACCTCTTGACATTTCTTTGCCACCTAGATTTTATAGTCCTGCTGGTACGTGGAAGCACCTTGAAGAAGAGGCTAATACTGGGGAACACTAAGGTATATATATTTATTATATCATCTCTATTTTTAAAGTATAGGCCAATCATATATGGATTTCTGTGTAAAATGAAACAGTATGAGAGTATCATAGAGATCAGTTTGTGTTCATTTTTGAAGAATCTTGACATTGAATTTAAATATTTACAGTCTGGAGCAATTAGGATTCTCAAATATTGCTGATGAGAAAGTAAATTAGTGTAACCACTTTGGAAAACTGACATTAGCTACTAAAGCTGAACATATACCTATACCTACCCTATGAACAGCAATGCTACTCCTAGGTGTATACTCAAGAAAAATATGTGAAATATTCAGCAGAAGACTGCATAAGAATCTCGATGGCAGCAAGTACTCTAATCTCAACCAATAGTAGAAAAGATAAATAAATTGAATGAAAATGAGTAATCTCTAACTACACTTAATATGGATGAATCTCACAGACATAATATTGAGAAAATGAAGTTAGATGTTAAAAAGTATATTCTTTGTGATTCTGTTATTCAAAAATAGACAAAACTAATCTCAGGATAGTGGTTACCATTGGGGGTTTGTATTGTGACTGGAAGTTGGCATGAGGAAGGATTTTGGGGGAATAGTGATTTTCTGGGTTTTGATGCTGGTTAGAATGGTGTGTTCAGCACATTCACTGGGCTGTGTACTTATGATCAGTGCTAATATATAATACTCCAATAAAATATTTAAAGATATTTTAACATATAAAATATTAAATATTAAAGATATTTTAATAATATAAAATATATAAAGATATGAATTGGAATCAGTTTCCAGTGTTTATCAGTTAGGCTTGTTTACATGCACCTATTTGAGAATTTGCCAGCCTCAGAGAAAAGTAGAGAATAGTCTAAGTATAAACAATATCATTTAGATGTCATGAAATAGCCTTTTTTTTCCCTTTGCATAGTGTTCAGTGTGTGATATGAAGGTGTTGTAGCCAGGTGGAATAACATCAGGACTTGGTATCATTAGATCACATTTGAGTTCTAGCTCTGTCCTTAAAACACTGTGAGGTCTTGGGCCCAGTCACTTAATTTTCTGATTTGAAAACTGAGTATAGTAATACCTAAGACTTTATAGGTCTATGGAATTATGTATTATTTTATATAATGTTTGTTTACTAGAATGCAAATCTCATGGGGGCAGTGATTTCTGTCTGTTTCATTGATTGTGGTATGCCAAGTTCCTGGATCTGTGTCTGGCAAGTAATCAGCACTTACTATATATTTAAGTGAATAAATTACTAAAACAAAAATATAGAAAGAACTAAAATAGAAAATAAAGTATCTACGTACATTTTAGCTGCTGCTCTTTTAAACTTTATTAAAAGTCACTGGAAACCTGAGACTTGTTGAATTTAAAATATTATGGATAAAGGGTAGGATTAGGCCTTAGAGAAAAGATATTATTTTTTTTTTCAGATAAACTTGTCAAAATGGATGTTTCTTTATTCAGGTGTTCCTTCTAGGTTGATAGAATCCCGGGCCCTAGAGAGAATACTTAGTGCTATACTGCCGTCTTTTTGAAAGTATTCCATACCTCACAACAGAGTAGACTGTTGAAAAAGTCACAAAACAACTGTACTTACTGAAAAATTAGATCTTTACACCATATATCCAAAAAATGTATAGCTGCTGGTTAAACCCATCCAAAGTCCAGCTTTGCCTTAGTTCACTGGTAGGAGCCAAGCTAGGACGGGTTCCAGAAGAAGAGTCCCAAAGTCCAGAAGAATGGCTTGTTCCAGTTATGAGATCCCTTATATCGAGGCTCAGCTGTGACTTATCTCCCTGAAAAGGTAGCACCACCTTCTTCAGGGTTGACTTTTTGAGCACATGAAGTAGTAGCCTTAACCACGTGGAGCTGATCTTCCAAGAGGGCCTGATGCTTTCAAGGTCCCATAAGGGATAGAGATAATCAAGAACGACACTGCTGCCTGTGAGACAGTGCCGTTTCTCCATGGTGGTCAGGTGCCAGGTCTGTGAGCAGGAGACATTCCTGAGGCTGTTTTCCCTGTACCAGCTCAGGCTCTGTATCTTCCTTCTGCTCTCGTTGCTCCTTGGGCTCAGACCTCTGCTACTTGCCTGGACTTCCACTTGAATTTTTCCATCGTCTTGAATTGACTCATTCAGAGTGTTACCCAGTCTTGTTCTATTGAACCTTACTCTCTCAGCTGCATCTCAAATCAAACCATAGCATTTACCCTGCCATTCTTTCATTCATTCATTCATCTAATATATGCTAAGGTCTGTAGGGATAATTGGCAATAAATATAAGCAGTTATCTGAGGCTCTTTGTCCTGGCTGCAGTGCCTCCTGCTTAAGTCCTGCAGAGCCCATAACAGTCTAGGTTTTTCTGATGCTCTTTTCACTTGCCCCCTAGTATTCTGGCTAAGGCACATTAATGATGTACACAAAACTGTTTTCTCAGTCTCTTGCATTTGGGAGTGATTGAAAAATTACATATATAAATTATAAAATATATTTTATGAAATAGATTATAAAATATATATGCAAAAACATACAAAATATAATATATCACATTTTATAAATATTCACAAAGTTTTTGGTCTCAGCACCCCTTTCCGCTTTTAAAAATGATAGAAAACTGCAAAGAGTTTTGTTTATTGTATTATATATAGCAATATTTACCAAATTGGAAATTAAACTGATAAAATTTAAAATATTTATTTACTAATTACCTTAAAATAATAAACCCATTATATTAATATAAATAACTTATTTTTAATGAAAAATAACTGTGTTTTCCAAATGAAAAAATTTAGTACGAAGGGTGGCATCATCTTACAGTTTTGCAAAACACTTTAATGTCTGGCTTAATAAAAGACAGTTGGATTCTTATATCTGTTTCCATATTTAATTTGTTGTGCTATCACACATCCCGTAACCTCTGGAAAACACCACTGTACACTCTTGAGATATGAGGATGAAAAAGTTAAATGATGTCTTAGTATTTATATGAAAATGGCTTTGACTTGTGGGCTCCCTGAAATAGTGTCAGGAATGCCCAGGGGTCCCTGGACCACACGTTAGAAATGATGCCAGAAACTCACAATTTTATTTATTCCTTGTTACATTGCATTCGATCAATTGAATTTTAGTGAGTATTCATTCATAGAATCTTAGTAGTCCTCTTTCTAATAAGAAAATAGTTTATTAATGTTGGCATATGTACATTTTATAAATAAAATTTTAGTATTCATTATTAATGTAGGAAAAAATTATAGTGCCCTGTTACTTAGAGCTTTATTTGGATGAAGGATGTATTAAATGTAATTTTAAAAAGGAAATGTTCTACACAGGTCAATGACCTTTATAATAAACACATTTTATTGCTTAAATTTAGTGCAGTAAGATTACCAAGACAAATATTTATCTTTCTGTCGAACAATACTAACAATGCTGCAATTAATTATAGAACTTATTTGAAGAGAGTTGCATTTATATTAAAATACCTGCCTGTATCACTGGCACCTAAATATATAGTTGTCTTCATTATCACATTGGAGAGCCTAGGTTCCTCCTGTTTTGTAAAATAATGATTTTTTCACAGGCACACGATCTTTTAGATAGCATGCATCAGGAAGAGGTACCAGCATGCTAGTTTCTTATTTAAGATTCCCCAGCCCCACGACTGGTATTTATGAAAGAGAAGAAAGGATGTCATTACTTGTTCCTCAAAATGACACAGAGAGGTTTATGCTGCTTGAGCAGAGGCTTCAGAATGTGAAGACTCAGGCCCAGGTTTTGATGTGATTTGATGGCCAGTAGCAACAGAGCTGCCACTCTTCATGGGTGATTAAAGACAAAGAGAGTGAGATGGCATGAACCACAAAGCCCTGCTGCCACCTGACAGATTTTTCCTCCGATTCAAGGAAGCCCTTATGAGAGCCCCTTTATGTGAGCCTGGTTCCCTTGCCAGTCTATTTCAAATTTTTTTAATCTCTGCTACTGGATTGAAAGTGTAACTGCCACTTTCAATATGCTTCAGAACTGCTAATGGCAAAGTTGCTTTTGGGAACCAGTTGATTAATTTAGACAATGCAAAATATGGAGGTCCCAAGTCAAGAACAAGCTAAACGACTTTGCCTTATTTGGATATAATTAAAAGGCATGGATCCAACGTAAATATGTCACTTCCCAGTGACATCTGGACTTTCTGTTTGCAAACACTGTTATATAAGGGCTCTCAGAGGTCAAGAGTGCAGAGGCCACCCCTTTTAAAACTTTTGGCATATTATAAAAATGGAGAAATGAAAAAGCAGTGTTAAAAAGGAATTTTATTTTCAGGGCTTATATTGGAAGAAATAATGCTTTAAACACAAATTATAATGCAATAGAACTTGGGTATTCTCAAAGTAATTACAGGATTTATTTGAACCTATCTTTAGTAAAGTTTGTTACTCAAACTTTATAAATATACCTAATAGTAGTCATGAGTTTGAATTGTATGGTAAATACCATGTTCTTTTGATCTAGTCAGAATATTCCAGTTATTTGAGTGAATAGCCTCATTTGGAGATAAATCTTAAACTTGAGTTTCTTTCTGGGTGTAATTCTGAAATGATAGGGTCTTCTGCTTCATCTTAAAGGAGTGACATCACTTCATCCAAAAGCAGATACTATTTAAGGTGACGGTTTTAAATCTAAGGCCACTGGATGGCCAAATCATTGAGGATATAATATTAAAACAAAGAGATTTTAAAATTCTAAAATGCTATGTGTGAGTATCTTATAAACGAAATCCAGAAATATGCCAACAGTTTTTTCATAATATGCTCAACCTTGAGAAAAACCCTGTTTAATATCTAAACATACGTATCAATAAATAATTTTACATTAAGAATTATTTCCCTCTTGTAAAGCGTATATTTCAAAACCATAATTATTTTAAGACCTAAAAGGGATTAAAATAACTTTTCATCTAAGCTTTATAATTGTGGTTTTGGAACTTAGGTAACTTTTTGGAACTATATAAGAGGGACTGGATGTGGTGGCTCACGCCTGTGATCCCAGCGCTTTGAGGGGCTGAGGTGGGAGCGATTGTTTGAGGCTAGGAGTTTGAGACCAGCCTGGGCTACAGAGTGAGACCCTATCTCAAAAAAATAAAATAAAAAATTAGTCAGGCATGGTGGTGTGTGTCTGTAGTCCCAGCTACTCAGGAGGCTGAGGGAGGACGATCACTTGAGCCCAGAAATTCAAGGTTACAGTAAGCTATGATGGCACCACTACACTCCAGCCTGGGCAACAGAGCAAGATCATTTCTTAAAAAGAAAAGGAAAGAGAAGAGAAGAGAAGAGAAGAGAAAACAACTACATAAGAAATATCTGCCTCAAGTTAGAATTCAGAAAAAAGTCATGAAACTAGAAAGAAAAGTAGAAGAAATGGATATCAATTCCCTCAATGTAAGATGAAGACACTTAGGCTAAATGACTGAATTGATTCTTCCATCAAGCTTCTTATAGAGCTAGATCCAGAACCCAGGATTTCTGAAGTACAACCTGTTGTTCTTTCTAGTCTATGACTTGCCACCTTCTTACAATTTTACATAGTCAGGAAATGGTATGGAACTTTAAAGGCTCTTCCAAGAGGAAAGAGAATTGTTTGTATTTAAAAATATATATAATATATATTATATTTTATATTACACATATATCAATGGCAGGTTTTCTTTTCACAAATTGAGAAAAAATTTAGTTCACGTTCAAATACAACATAAAAATAATAAATATAAGGTATTTTAAATGCCTTTATTTTTATCTAATTTTTGATATTAGAGTAGTCAGGTACAAGGAAGTTTATTATTACAGGCGATATACTTTCAGTGAAGAGAAAATTGTGTGTATGCTTTATTTTGTATATTGTAGGCAGGGATTTTTAGTGTTTCATTTAAGGGAGGGATTGATAATCCAGGTATTTTTGACTGCCTCTCAGATATTCTTTGTTAAATGTCATTTATTTCTTTAAGAATCCTGTTCAGTCAAATATTTACTTGCTTTTTAACAAATAGTAACTCAGGGCCTTTCATTCCTCCTTTTACATTATTATAGAGTAGAATTTCAACAACAGTGAACCTAATTACATAAGTCTTTGTTTTTATCAAAGTTTTTAGTGTTTTGTCAGCCAAAACTCTAAAATATTACAACCAAATATCAGACGGATTTAGTTACAAGCAGTTAGATTTATTTTTTAAGTGTGAATGTATTACTTCTGAATAAAGGAAAGAGCTGATATCGGGGAAGGTAAATTCACCGAAACCTAAGGCAGATATTTCACTGTAGATGGATAATAATTTACTTTTCTATAGCTTTGCTATTTTACAGGGAGGAGCGTGTGACTCTGGTTTATGTGACTTTTCAGCTGTTTCTTCTAAGAATTCCTTTTTTCTTCTCTAAATCTTCTTAAGCTTAAATGTTCTTCCCATGTTTCTTGGAAGTACTTGCAAATTTTATGGAATGCACTTCTTTAAGCTGCTGCTAGCTAAAAGTCCTAGCCCCTACATTTTACCATTTCATTCTATTTTAATTCAGGTATTTGCCCATATTAAAAAACATAACACATTCATTTATTTTTCTGGGAAGCAACTGTATCCAATTCTTAATACACACTCTTTGACAAGTGCAAATGACATTTTATAATCAGATTGAAAATAAATGTTTAATACTTGCTTTGTGTGCTTTTGAGGGAAAAACCGTTTCGATATTTGAGTAATACATTTTTTGTTGATTATCACATTTTGTTCTTAATAGAAAGTTGGTTTTTCTTATAAAGATGTAATTTGATTCTATTAATATTAACTTTTTCTTTTTAAATAAGTTATATTTTAAAAACTTGAAGGAAAAGCCCATTTTAATGTATTGCAATCATTTTGTATTTCAAAATCTACTTTGCATATCTTTGTATACTTGAATTAATATAAAAGCTTGATAAAGAGATGAGAATTAATACAGTCAACCTGTGAGGAATAAAGTAGTTGTATTGTTGATTTCAGCTTGTTGAATGTGATATCTCAGGATGCTAAAGACGCACACTAGCAGGTTTCAGGTGATTAAAGAGAATCCCTCATCTTGGAGGAACTTGAAGGAACATGTTGCTATTTAAGTGGAATCTAATCAGTAAGAAGAAAGCTTGGATGTAAAAAGACGGAATGTTTCATGTCATTATTTACAAAGCAACTGAACAAAAGGTTAGCAAGATAATTAAGTGCCTTGATGCTAAGTGGAATTTTTCAAAGCAGGTTGATTAGAGGTCTTCTTCAAGAAAAAAAAAATTAAACATCTAAGTGCAAATAGTCTAGTTGAAAAGGCTAACTCAGTTACATAGATGGAGACCAGTTTGAAAGAAAAATCACAGTATTGTATATGGTGGCTGATGTTCACAGTGATGCTTTTAATCGCTGAGCAAAATCCCGATCATCCCTGGGGTTATAGCACTAAGAGTATTTTACTGTGTTTTAAGTTTTTGAAAACTGAAAATCCGTACAGACTTAATATGCAATGGCACTGAATGTATTATTCCATTATCTTGGTTACTCCATTTTTCAATTTGTCTGAATAAATAGAATTTGATTCTTTTTCCCGTTGCCTGAAAAAAAAATCAAAAGTAAATATTATCATTCTCAATATAAAATGTTATTTGCAACTGTCAAGCAAAAATTGGATGTCATCTCTTGTATCTGCATTTTGTATTTCAAGACACTCCTGGTGATAACATAAGGAGACTGGCATGCCCCGGATTGTGCTGTGTAAACCAATGCTGGCAAAGCCCTGGCTTCTCTTAAGCAGGTGGTCAGGTCAAAACACTGATGGCAGCATTATAGCTAAAAATGAAAACTAGGAAGTCGTGACCTTAGGACCTACTTTTCTGCCAAAGAAAGGAAGCTTGAAGTTAACAAGTTTGTGCCAAACACTTCAGTAGACATATGTTCTTTTATCAGTGTTCTTTTACTGTTTTAACATTTTAATGACCTCAAGTTTACTTAGTAATGAATACTTTGGGGGCAAACATCCAGTAGCAGATTGCTTCATTTATTACCAATGAATTTATTTATTCAGTCAGTCATTGCAGAGCTTTATCTCTGAAGAAGATAAAGCTAAACATTTGAAAAGCTAAACTGATCCTCTGCTCACCTGGCAGTCCATTGTGAGAATATAAAACGAGTAACTATAATACCAATCTACCTGTGGGCAGTTTGCAAAGGCTGATGTCGTGAGTGCCATATATGAGACTCTTTTTGAAATCTAAAACAATAACCCAGCCCAGACATTTTCAGCTAAAGCATATGATCTAAATGCTTGAATTAAAGGAAAAACACTTTGGATTATAGTCCCCATTAGTACTTAAAACACTCTTGGTTTTTTTACTTGTGCTTTGCTTAAGCCAATGTGTCTCAACCTTAGCTGCATATTAGAATTACCTGGAGAACTCTAAAAAATTCTCATGTTCTAGCCACACTCCAGACCAATCAAATCAGAATCTCTGATTGTAGAACTTGAGCATCTATATTTTGTAAATCTCTTTACCTGATTCCAGCGTGGAGCAAAGGTTGACAACCACTGATTTAACCACTTGCAATTTCTTCATTCATTGTATTATTTATTTTTCTTGGCCTTTTAAAAAACACACTGTAGCATGACTTCCTTAATTTAGAATCCTGGGATAGAGTTTCTATTTTAAAATATCCCTTTTATTGGAATTGGACTAAGGAGCATTATAAAAGGCCATCATTTAGGATTTATATTACTTTTACATTATTTAAATATATAAAACTTAGTCACTGTGGTTTGATTTCTGTGGACACTTTGATGGACAGAGTGCATTTTAATATGAGCATTAGACATCTTTTATGCTTTCTTTCACATTCTCCCAGCCGACTCTTCCCATCATCCATTGCTGTTGCATCAGCTGAACAGAGATATAACCGGGTAACTCCTCACCTTAGCTGTATCTGAAACTGTTTCTTCCTCGGAGGTGTGTTGGCTACTGCTCTTGGGAGTCAGGTAGTCCAGTGCATCCTTATACCTGATTCAGTTCTTGGCCAATATGGGATGGGAGCAGGTAGGAACATGCTCTTCTTTCTATGTCTCAGGCAGACAGTTCTGAAGTTATTCTACACATTTCCTGAGAGCGTCCCCAGTAAGATTAAACGTCAGTTGCTCACGTTAGTCACCAGCCCAACTATACACCCTTGGATTGGCTTTCCCCTTCCTGTTTTACACTTCCTATCCCATTCAACTCTCATTCTAGTTTTTTGGGAACCACTTCTCTGAATAAACTATCTGTGCACAAGTCCTCATCTCAAGCTCTGCTTTTTTATTTCATACAAGCTAAGACAGTATGAAAGAGAAAAATCATCATAGGCATGTTTTAGTGCATGCTCCCTTTTCTATTGTGTTTTTAAAATCACGTTATTTTTCTACTTAATACATTCAGTTTATCATATTATGATAAGGAACACTTTACTCACAAATCTCGAATGCTGGAAAAGAGCCCTATCCCCATGTTATCTGTTACCATGTTATCCCCATGCTTTCGTCTGCTGCCCTTATTATCCTCTGTGAGTTGGTTGCCTTAAGATCCTTCTCCTGATGTCTCCCAGCAGCGTGACCTACATTCTTGATCACTGTCCTCACCAAACATTCACTCCAAACTGTGCAGCAAACATTTTATAGACTCAAGCCACATAATAGGTCAACATCAGCATAATATTAAATGAAATGGGAGAGATTTTTGCAGAGAGAAAAATGATGCTAATGCAGTGTGATACACTTGGTGTAGTGGAAAGGCAAGCACTTTAGTTAGGGTCCCAGTGCAGGGTAATTGTGTCTTCTGTTGCCCAGAAAATAAATACAGTTATACATATTAATAAGGACCACCCAGATATTTTTTTCCTCCAGCATTGAAACCAATTGCCATTTCTTTGTTGAGCATCAGATGTTTGAAACATATATATGTGACCATTATAATGACATTGTTTGCCATGAGATACTCATATAATAAGAGGCACACAGGAGGAGGCACAGCTCCCAAATCACACTTACTCTGGGGCATACACATCAAGTGAAATGGTGGCAAAAATCATCTGCACTCTTGATCTTTTCTCTCCGTCTGTCACTTTGTGGCTGAGTGCATGTGGTTGAGTGTGCAGAAGTACTCATGGATGATGCAACTCTCTTGTCTGAGCATATTTCCAGGCTCAGGAACTAAGGACATGTGTGACTGTAGCAGATGACTCTCATGTCTTGTGTTGGATTTCCTTGGCCTCTCTCTAACTTGAGAAACAGCTGCAGTGGACAGTTCTGTGCAAGCTCAGATTCATCTCAAGCTAACAGCATTTCATCTCCAGCATGAGCATGTCTTTTAGCTTCCTGCCCATGGCCTTCTTTTATGTTGCTGGAGTTCCTAACCCACAGACCATTAGGGGCCAGAACAATGAGGATGTTAATGCCTCAAAGACAACCATCAATCATCAGGGTCAAGAACCTTGAATAAACTCCCCAGCCTCTCATCATTTAGGTGGGCAACCCTGGGAGGTATCTGTACTTTTCTCAGCAGGTCCCAATGGATTCAAGCCCTAGTTTCCCAAAGAAGTAGCCTCAGTAATAGATCTGTGTATTGGCCTCATCTTCTTCCCTCTGTCATTCTCCTCACAACTTCAGTCTGCTTCCTGAGATCATCTCCCAAATAAACAACTGATGTCCAGGTTCTTGCCTCAGGCTCTGATTTCAGAGGAACACTAATGAAGAGCGATGTTAGGTCAGTAATGTAATCTCTCTGAGTCAATACTTACTCATCTATGAAACAGGAATATTAAGATCTACCTTAGAAGGTTGTTGAAAGGATTAGATATAATTTATATAATGCATTTATCCCTATCCATGGTACATGACTCACTTTAAACACTGACAGGTGTCTTAAGAGATAGACAAATATAAATAGAAACCTAATTCTAACATGATTTCTATAGAGAAGACGAGAAAGAGACAGAGTGAACAGATCTGAGGTGCTACATGCATGAATACTTGCTACTGGTTTCCTTTTATCTTCCTGAGGTAATTACCATAGGCATGATCAACCCTCCTCAGAACCAGCCTTTGCCCTTGTGTTACCCGGCATGAGGGTGCCCTACTGTTCTGCTCCTCCTTCCCCTCTCTAGCAAATGCCTCCAGGAATTAGGGATGCAATTTCATTTTCTTAGTTCACTCACCTTTTAACTATGCCCATTACTATTCCATTTTATTCTAACCGATGAATTACATTCTACTTTCATTAAGGGCTTTCCTATCCAGCAAACTCAAGTGGGTCCAAATTTCCCACAAGCACCTCATTTACCCAGCAGCATTTTGTTTAGAAATCAGCTCTTCTATACATAGGGCATGCTGAGATAACTGAAGCTTATTTATTTAAGTTATGCTTATTTTAGAAATACAAATATTAAAATACACCAATTTTGTATTAAGCTAAAATATAGTAAATGTGGGCTGTGTTTTAGTTAGGGTTGCTATAATAAATACCATAGACTGGGTAGCTTAAACAACAAACATTAATTTGTCACAATTCTGGAGGCTGGGTAACCCAAGATCAAGGTGTGGGTCAATTCAGTTTCTGGTGAGGGCCCTCACCCTAGTATGCAGATGGCCATCTTCTTTTTGTATTCTTGCATGGCAGAGAGAAAAAGCGCTATTCTTCTTCTTCTTATAAAGACATTTCATCATGGGGGCTCCAATATTATGACTAAATTACCTCCCAAAGGCCCCACTTCCAAATACCATCACATATAGGGCTTCAACATTTGAAATTTGGGGGGGACACATTCAGTCCACAGCATTGAGTGACAAATCCTTAAAAATTGGTGCATCTTTTTAGCCTTCTTTTATATAATTCATTGAGCCTAATTAAAAGTTTTTAAATTTATAATTTAGAGTTATTATACCTAGCAATCCAGTGATACCTAGTTGATGAGAAGTTAAACTAGAAATTATTGTCAGTTCTGTACTAGTTACTTATTAAAGGCTTGTTGAATAAATCATTGAATGATCAAATGAATGATGCATGATTCTTCCCTGGGGTTTCTTCTAACTCTAGAATTGTATGATTCTATGATTAGCAAATCCTTTGGGAACAAATCTTCTTTCAACAAAGTTGGTCTAAGGTCCTCCAGGAAGGTGGAGGTGCCAGTATCCTTAGTTGTGAACTGATGTAATTACAGCTAAGGACCATAGTTTAGTTTCTTTTGTTGGCCTTGCTAGAGCAGCCCAGTTGTGGCTGGGTAAGGGAACAATAGCTGAGTCCTGAAGTTGACATGCTTTAGCCAGAATTTCTACATAGGCGGAACAGCGTAATTGGAAGGGGATCTAGCAAGTTTGTCTTGGAGCTGGGTATACATAAAAACATACTGTTTTTTACTTAGCACATGTGCTTCTTACTGGAGGTGTTAGGATTTATGAAAATTATGGAGTGCTAACATCTTCCTGATCACACTGTGCTACCAACATAACCCCATTTCCGAAGAGTTAAAATTAAGCCTTTTAGAATCATATGTAAACTATGAGAGTAGGTTCTTACTAAGGGTTTCTGAGGATAGCATAAGAGGAATATTCAGGTGCTTTAGTGCAATGACTTGTTTTAGATATAGATAATTATATAGGTAATCTTTACAGATATATAACTATATAATATATAATGGGATATATGTATTTTGGCTTTACTTCTTCATTTATAAGATATTTATTGTATATATTTGCGCAGGTAACTACTGCCAATAATCAATAAGTGGGACAGATATGGTTTTGTGACCTCATGAAGTGTACAGAAAAGATTAAATATGTAAGGTGTTCCTATACCAAAGATGGAATCATTTTAAACCTACCATTGCAAAGAAAAATAGTTTTTAAACAAAGCTGTTTTTCAAATACAGGATCTTGGTAGATTAAAAGATTTATGTTGATATTACAATATTGTTAAAGAAAATGCTGAGTTTTAGGTGAGATATTCAAGGTGTGTAGCTTTCTATGTAATTTCCTTAACTTGAACCAACTGTTATTAAGACCTTTTGAGGCCAACCATTTAAACACCACTAGGTAACACAAAAAACAATGATATCTGTGACATTGTATGTATCAAAAATTAAATGTTATAAGGACAACCAGTGCACTAAGTAGGATACACTTGTGATGGCCTTGTTTGTGCTTATTTTCTTGTTTTGTTTTAATTCTTTACATTTTGGAGAAAATAGGAGAAGATTCATGGGTTGGTTACCAAAAGGGAAATGTGAATTAGTGAAGTGAGAAACAATATGTATATTTTCATCTTGCTAAATAAATGTGGTCTCAAGTCTTGTGATGAAGGGCGATGAGATACTACTAAGTGGCTGTGTGTGTGTGTGTGTGTGTGTGTATGTGTGTGTGTACAATATATCTGTTAGCTCTAATGATGTGTTTGCATATTCTTTGAATAAATGACTCTTTTATATTCTTAGAATGTTCTAGATAGGTTGATTTAATCAGTAACATCTTTCTTTAAGTTTCCTAATTCTAGGGTGCCATGTGAAAAGATGCAGAAGAAAAGTTATGCTTACACAGATGACATTCAGGAATGAATACTTTCTGCTATAACAATAAAAAAGTCCAGTACTAGTTTCAATATCAAAAGACGAAGAGAAATGGTTATTTAGAACTCTGTGCATAGAATACCAATTTGGCTTTCTCTGTAGTTAACTGATTCTGAATAAAGATGGGGATTTGATCAAATTTCAAACATTTTGAATTCCTCAGAATACCCTTAATTGGCACAGTTTTGCTCTTTACACCCTTTGCTTCACCCGTGCTTTACAAAAGTTAGTGAATAAATGAATGATCCATTTAGTCTCCCAAAGTTTTGATATACTACTTTTGTCATATCTAGAATCTCACATATATTGAGGTTTATTTTAGAGGCTTTTGTTCTGTGTCACTGTCCTGGGTCCATATATCAACTCTGGATTCAAATTATTTTAGTTACTATAGCCTCATAATATTTGGAGAGGCTGATAATACCACATTACTCTTCTCTTTCAGAAATTTCCAGGATTTTGACATAATAGACTTTTTTTCAGATAAACGTAGAAATTATTTCAAGTTTCAAAATGTATTATTTTCTTGTTTTAGTGTATTTTATAATTTAATTTAGAGAAACTAGATTTTTTATAATAGCAGGTTTTATTATTCACTAACAACACAGGTTTTCTCATTTCTTTGTGTCTTTTTAATAGCTTTTATAGAACATTAAAAACTGGCTGCACACCTTTATATTTGTTTCTAAGTGATTACTGGTGTCTGTTGATATTGTGATTAAAATGTTTGTTTCATTAGATTTTTTACCTTGATATATAGAAATACCATTAAATATTGCATGTTCATGTTCTCATACCTTAGCTACTTTGAATTCTTTTTGGTTATACAATTTTTTCAGTTAATATTTTTTATTTTTCTTGTGAACTATTATATTGTCTGCACTTAATTATAGCTTCATCTCATTTTCACAATTTTTCAATGAATTAATTATTATTCTGTTATATTGGTTAGAATTGAGTTGTTTTATATAGCAGCATATCACTAAATAGGCATTCTTAGTTAAGTTCAGACATAAATAAAAATGCTTTGACATTTCATCATTAAAAAGGTTTAATCTTTTTAAGTTCCAGGGAGAAATCTTTTTCAGATTAAGTAGATTTATTTTTATTTCTAGGTTATGCAGAGGAGAAATGATTGTTTTATTAAAATGTATAAACAGAATTATTAATACATTTATATAACATATTAATATACACACATTCCTTCAAATGATTTAATTTAAAGAATTTCATTAGTAAATTTTATAATGTTGGACTATCCCTGCATTTAAAAAAATAAACCCTACTTGATCATGATACATTAGTCTTTTGATGTGTTGCTATATTTTTGCATGCTGTTTTTAAAATTAATTTTAAATTGAGATATAGTTTACATACAATAAAATTCACCCTTTTAGTATATAATTCCATGAATGTTGACAAATGAATACAGTGGTGTTATCAATACCCCTTTAAGTGTATTGCTTTGATTTGCTAAGATTTATGATTGTAGCTTCTAATTCTGTAAGGGAAAAGGACCATACTTTTCTATTTTCTAATGTTATCTGTCTTTGTCTGGATCTGGTATCAGGCTTATTTTAACTTTATAAAAGGAATTAAGAAGATTTTTATCTATGTATATGTTTAGGAACAGTAAATAACGGGATGATCATCTGTTTCTTAATGATTTTATAGAACCTGCTTCTTCCTAGGAGTAAATCTTTGACGATCCTTTCATTTTCTCCTCATGGTTTTTCCCTCTGGTTTTTAAATCTTCTTGAGCTACTTTTGATTATCTCTATTTTCCTAGAAAATCATTCATTTCATTTAAATTTTCAGAATTACTGGCAAAAAGTTTAACAATTGTGTACCAATGTATGTTTTTATTTACATTTATCTTGTTCTGATGACATCTGGTTAAGTGTATTTTCTTCTTTACCTTAATAGGTCTTAAAAATTGTTTTACCTATATTTTTAAAGGACAGCTTTACTTTTATAATTAGCTACTCTTTGTCTTGCTATTTGGTTCTTTTCTGGCTTTGTAGTTTTTCTTTTTTTCTCTGTCTGGTAATGTCTTCCACTTACACTGTATTTCTGATGTGGCTGGAGTGCAGTGGCGTGCGATCTCAGCTCACTGCAACCTCCGCCTCCTGGGTTCAAGCACTTCTCTGCCTCAGCCTCCCGAGTAGCTGGGATTACAGATGGGGTTTCACCATCTTGGCCAGGCTTGTCTTGAACTCATGACCTTGTGATACACCTGCCTCGGCCTCCCAAAGTGCTGAGATTACAGGCGTGAGCCACCACTCCTGGCCAAGGCTATATATTATCTACGTTACATGATAAACATTGTACGACATGAGCATGTAGCATTTTATAAAAATATTCATTGACATCATCTCACAGCTTTTGATATGTTTCTTGTCATTAATTTCCAAGTAACTTATAATGCTATTTTTAGTTGCTTTACAAACCAATAATTATTAGACATTTAAAAACATTTTTGAATGATTAAATTATTTTAGAGAGGGGATACATTCTTGTTTTTATATTAATTTTAGTTTACTCACATTATCTCAGAAAAAAAGTCTCCTGTATGACTTTCTGTTTCTGTATTTGAAATCCCAATTTGAAGATCTTTGTATTCTAACACATGATGTTTAAATTGTATTATTTGTGTTTGAAAATAATGCATTTCAGGATTCATGGATTTTTCTCTTGTTTTATGTATATCTAATGATTAAATCAACTTTGTATTAAGTAAATCTTATAATCACTCAATTTTTTATACACTTGAATGACTAATTTCTGAAAGAGTTGTGCTAAAATCGCTATTCTTTTAAAATGGTTAATTTCTCCTTTTTTCTATCTGTTATTGCTTTATCAGTTTTTGAAGCAGTGTTAGCATAACATCTCAATAAGTGAGCAATTTACTATATAATTATTTGGTTGTAAGTTTTGTCAAAACATCTTTCTTGGTTTCATTTTATGCTTTTTACATTGAATTCTATTACATTTGGTAGCAATGTTGCCATTTATACTTGCTTTTTGTTATCCTTGTCTGTTATACTATTATATTTTCCAGTTTTAACGTTTCTGTAGCATTTAATTACATATGTAGCTCTAGCCATTCTGAGAGTTGCTATGTTTTAATAACATAATTTAAACCATTTATATTTATTATAATGACTGAAATGTTTATACTTATTCATGACATTATATTGTTGGTTTTCTCTATACTGTTTTCCTCTCTTTGGCTGTATTAGACGTGGCTAGCCAGATGCCTGATTAAGCTGAAAATCCAGGTAAAATCTATTTTAAATTCAGAGAGAAAAGTTCTAACCCCAACCAGCTGGAAAATGGTACATCTGTATGCAGTTCACTAAATGCTACATACTGCTGTATGGCATGAATTCTGCAGCACTTTATAAAAATATGCCGTTCTCATATACAAAGGTGAACTTACTGACCCTTCCATCTGTGAGACATGTGCTTTGAGCTGCTTTTGATATGTTGGTGAAGTGTTATATTGAGCCATGGCATACATTTGTATTATAGCTTCTTGGGGTTAGAATTTAAAACTGTGGATATTAGACAGTTTCTTCTCTCTCTAGCTCTAAAAAGAATTATATTTTTAATATTTAATAATCTATATCTTTTGGTAACTCTTGAGCTATTTTGACTACATTAAGGTGGTCATACATATGTTACCCAAACTGGAATGCTTTTGATCATGAAAAGTGACACTGTTAATAATTAATGCTGGATAAACACATATGAACTGGGACCATCTAGGGCAAAATGGAATATGGAGCTGTCCTAACCTTACTAGTTAGAGGAAAGAGATCATAGGTGTAACATAAATGAAAATTTGTACTGTCACCCATTTACCCATAAAAATACTTACTAGGTAAGGTGGTAGGCAGAACATTCAGCCTGGGTTTAGAGGTTTGTGGGGCAGTAAGATTTGAATTAAAGAAGAGATTATGATGCTGTGGCATGGCTTAGGTAGGACACATTCAAACTCCTAGCCTACCCTGTACACTTGAGTAGCTGTCAGGGTGAAACTGCAAACAGATACGTTCAGAAAAGAACATACAAATCCAGATTTATCCATTTTGCATACTATTTTACTCATTTGTCTGTTATATACTTATTGTGGTCATGTTACTATTTTTCCCGTATCTGTATATTTTAGTAATTATCTTATCTTGAATGACCCTGCTTGCCCAGTTTTTCTCTTTTCTCTACTGTAAGCAACATAAAAGAAAATATTTCATTTTATTTGTATTTTCTGCTCTTAACTATAATATTTTGCATATTTAGATTGAGAAAATGTAATACTGTCAGGTCATTTATTAAAGTACGGACTTGTGTGATCCTAAAACATTACTGAGATAGTTTAAGTTTCAGGTAAATGGTGGATGATGGTTACAATCAGTATTACTCAATATATTAAGTCCACATTAGGTCTCAAAATCTTAGGTCTGCATTTGATTTTAGAGACATACATTATGGTGTGAGTCATTTTTCTATAAATCAGGTAAAAAGTAGATACGTTTTGATGTTATACGAAACTGTATTTTTCTACCATAGCAGTTACTAAATATGCAAGTGATATCCTTCAAGAAAGAAATGATAAAACTGTTTTAAATTCTTTTATGAGTGTATTTTTATTATAATCTACATATAATGTTAATAGTTTTCTTATTTGATTAGAGGAAAATTTTTTGGGCTAAACTTTATTTTATTTTGAATAGTTTAGTGCCATTGAGCTTCTTTCTGTATGTATTACAAATTCAATACATTTAATCCATTTTCTCCCTCATTGCTTTCTTTCCCAAAAGGACACAAGGCTGTTAACATAATTACTTGGTCTGGAGATGTCAGAGGCTTCGCTCAAATTATTATATATCAACTTTCTTTGCTCTCTCTTATTCTGTATAGTTTTCTTTTTGTAAATTACATAGTATAGCTAGATTGGCTCCCTGTAAATATATCTCATAGCACAAGAAATTTAAAATATTTCCAGCAATGCCTGTTTTAAAAGCGATTTCAGCTGCACCTGTGCTTAAATCTGGCCACCTCTAGTTCAGAGCAATATTCAAACACCAAAAGTCAATGATGAACTGGACATTACTACCCCATGTCTACAAAGGAAGAACATTAACTTAACATAGTGTGGTGTCTAGAAGAAAATGTACAGCCTCATAAAGTTTGAGGAGACGTTTTTATGCACTTTAAGCTTCAGTGTAATACCTTTATAAGACAGGTTCTGCAGAGAGGGGCAATATTATCTTCTCAGGCTAGCTAGTATTACAACACACTTTCGCTGTAATAGTCAAACAAACCTTTATTGAAAGCCAACCATATACCAAGCAGTGTTCTGGGAATTCTGGAAAAATATAAAAATATGAAATAATTTGAGATCATGTAATTATGTAATGAGTGAGAATACATTTAAGTGCTACAGTACTTCCAAGAAGGGAGAGTTTAGTACTTGATCAAGAAATTTAGACTGAATGTGAAGGTGACAGGAAATCATTGGGCAGAGAGGAGAAAAGAAGATATGCTGGATAGAGAGGACTGCAGTGGAAGGACATGGCAAATAGGAATGCAGAGGGCATGACTAGACATGCATTTGTGTTCACTAGAAATTACAGTTAATGGATTTGGATAGGAAGGGTTTATTTGGAGTTCCTCGAGAACAAAACTAAAAAAATATATACACGATATGGTTAATAGAAGGCAGTCATGAAGGATTTTTGAATGAGAAGGTTACATGAAACTATCTGTATTTTAGAAAGTTAAATATGACTATGCCATGTGTAAGCTAGATTGGAAGAAGCAGCTCAAGGATAGTAGTTAACAACATAGTTGTTAAGTTTTAGGAACTTTTGGGCATTTGATTTGGTCCGCTAGAAGAAAGGAACATTATTGCAAAGAGGAAATGCATATTCCTTAGTGTCTCTGGGTTTGTTTGTTTGTTTTTCTGAGACACAATCTTGTTCTGTCTCCCAGGCTGAAGTGCAGTGGCGTGATCACAGCTCACTGCAGCCTTGACCTCCTGGGCTCAAGTGATCCTCCTGCCTCAGCCTCCCAAGTAGCTGGGACCACAGGCGCAGGCCACCATGACTGGCTAACTTTTTAAAAAAGATTTTTGTAGCGACAGGGCCTTGCCATGTTTCCCAGGCTAGTCTGGGTATTGTAAGTTCTCACTTTGGAGATTGATTGGTTTTATTGGTCTGCATAGGGATCATTTATTAGCAGTAGCTACAGGAGGTCCATCTCAATGTTATTAGGTTACATTTTCTGTACTGTAAGCAATATAAAAGAAAATATTTCATTTTATTTGTATTTTCTGCTCTTAACTATAGTATTTTACATATTTAGATGTGATAAAATGTAATGCTGTCAGGTCATTTCTTAAAGTATGGCCTTGTGTGATCCTAAAACATTACTGAGATAGTTTAAGTTTCAGGTAAATGGTGGATGATTGTTACAATCAGTATTACTCAATATATTAAGTCTACATTAGGTCTCAAAATCTTAGGTCTGCATTTGATTTTAGAGACATATATTATGGTGTGAGTCATTTTTCTATAAATCAGGTAAAATGTAGGTACATCTTGATGTTATACGAAACTGTATTTTTCTACCATAGCAGTTACTAAATATACAAATGATATCCTTCAAGAAAGAAATGATAAAACTGTTTTAAATTCTTTTATGAGTGTGTTTTTATCTTAATCTACATATACTGTTAATAGTTTTCTTATTCGATTAGAGGAAAATTTTTTGGGCTAAGTTTCCTATAAAAGGCAGATGTTTTTAAGAGTACAGATTGTGTATAATAATGAAATGTATATGTGCAAGTAACATTCTGATTTGTACTTTAATTGCTGTTTATATGCAGTGTGAATTAAGAATAAAACAGGGTGAGGTGAGGGAGGGAAGAAGAAATAAGGAATATAATTAGCATACTCAGTAGTTTGGAAATGTAACTGTTTTAATTAACAGCTTTGTGGTGGCAAAACAAACGTGCTTTGGGAAAGCTAAGAATAACTAGGATTGTGGCATCCTCCTTGGGAAAAAGTTGTTTATAATCTTAATGTTTTATTTCCTTTTGGCTGACAGACAAAAGAAAACAAAGTATATGAAATATTTGTGTCAGAAGATATTTATATGTTCAGTTTTACCAATTTTATGCATTATTAAAAAGATATTTACTTATTAATTCAACTAAATGCCAAGCATACTACTTCTACTACTATTAACCTTTGTCTTTGTATCCTTCCAGAATTGCATTTATATATTTATAAGAATATGTATATAGAGTATATTTATTCATATTTTTAAAAAAGTGATCACATTGAAATCATGTTGTTTTGAAAATTGTCTTTTACTTAACTAGACATTAAGAATTTAGAATTGTTTACTTGCATGAATGGGTCTGATTGTCAGGTGATTTTTCAATTCAATATTTGTCCTTCCCTTTGTCTAAAATGGTCTTGATTTACATTTCTTAGCTCTAGCCATGACTAGTAGATAGGGCTAGAAAACAGGCTTTCAGAGACTAAGACTCTCAAACAGATAAATAAATATACTAAATGAGACATGGTAAGTGCTGTTAAAGACATGCCAATGAAGATAGTAGGAGTACCAAGGAGGAGAAACTAACTTTGCCTCAGGGAGTTGTAAGGAACTGCAAGGACCTTCTGCTGACTTTTCCTCTACCCTCTTCAATCTGGTTCTTCACCTCTGCAGTTTGTTTTCTCTGTTTTCTCCTGCCTAATACTCACTCATCTGTGATCTTTTCCCTTATATTTTCTCTCACTTAATTGGCATTGGTCCACTTCTTTTAAATGAAAAAAGAAGATATTTAGAAGTTACAAGGCATTTATGGTTTATTAAAATATGGAAAATGCTTTTTTTAGAATAAAAACTAATATAACACTTCCTAGTCCTTTGTCATAATCAAATAGATACGTTAAAATTGTATTAATTTTTTAAAATTTTCCCTATCTGCAAATATGTGGTGTCCATCACAATCTAAGTAAGACCATCTAAAAGTAAACCTTAATATAACATATTTTTTCATCTCTTCTTTAAAATAAATACATATGCAATATATTATTTGTTGTGGTTAAGTTAGAAAATACAAAGAAGACTGGGCGCGGTGGCTCACGCCTGTAATCCCAGCACTCTGGGAGGCCAAGGCAGGCGGATCATGAGGTCAGGAGTTTGAGACCAGCCTGGCCAATATGGTGAAACCCTGTCTCTATTAAAAATAAAAAAATTAGCCGGGCATGGTGGGGTGTGCCTATAGACCCAGATACTCGGGATGCTGAGGCAGGAGAATCTCTTGAACCCGGGAAGCGGAGGTTGCAGTGAGCTGAGATTGCACCACTGCACTCCAGCCTGGACGAAAGAGCGAGACTCCATCTCAAAAAACAAACAAACAAAAACTAAATAAATAAGAAAAGTTATCAACCCCAAATTTCACTGCCATTATTTCACCATACACTTTTCCTGTCTTTTTTTCCCCCTCTGGTATAAATATATACATAGAAATACTAACAACAAACACATTTGCATAAAAATGGGTCAAACCATATGTACTGTTTTATATTCAGCTTTGTTCACTCATTCAACAATCAAATAAACAACTCACAATCAAATAAACATCTCATTAGTAATTGCACAGTTGTCTTCATTTTTAGTGATAGTGTTGTAGGACTCTCTCCTTAGTTCAGCTAAAAGCCCGGGGGTCCTTGTCACAGGGCCATGAAAAATTAGGCGTGCAGACAATTTGAAGGGTGAGCACGGCGGGGTTTATTGGACGAAAAGGAAAAAAATACACAGTGACTCTCCACAAAGCCAGAGTTCTGCTAGTGCACTTCCTGCCTGGCAGACTGAACCCCTGTACCACCTAGGAAGAAGAGGGGCCAGCCTCGTCCCCGCTGCAAACAACGCGAACTTCTGTGGCTCCATCCCAGTGTGTACTCCTCCCAGTGTGTAGCAGGTCAGTTGCAGTTTTTAGTTTTTCCCGGGAACCCCCTTACACTTGGCTGTCTCAATAGCATAGCTTTCTACATTATGACTATATAAAATTTCTTTAACCCCTCCATATTTGGTTATGTTTCTAATCACTGACCGAATTAGTAACATCTTTGTCAAGACAGCTTTACATGTATGTCGAGTCGAATTTTCTCTTCAGGATAAATTACTAGACACAGAATCTCTTTGTCAAATGTTAGGCACTTTTGAAGGTTCTTACTACACATTGTCGAATTGCCTCCCATGTTTTGCCTACGTATATGCTGACTAGCTGTTAAAATACTGTTCTGTTGAAAGACATTTATGTATATATGTAATCTTTATATTGTATACCGGAACCAAATTAAATAATTGAATTCTATACAAAACATATATATTATTTTGATTCTTTTTCACAGTTAAATGGTCCCAATAACGAGGAACATTCCTATACTTTACTTCAGAGAGGAGTTTCTGTCTTCTTGTAAATTTCCCATCAAAATGCAAATACATTGCTTGAATGGGTTTAATATTAGTGGATCTTTTTGGCTTTCCTATTTATGTGTTTCCACACATACACCCACACACATTTATATATATATATGTAATTTTTTTTTTTTTTTGAGACGGAGTCTCCCTCTGTCGCCCAGGCTGGAGTGCAGTGGCACGATCTCGGCTCACTGCAAGCTCCACCTCCCGGGTTCACGCCATTCTCCTGCCTCAGCCTCCCGAGTAGCTGGGACTACAGGCGCCCGCCACCAAGCCCGGCTGATTTTTTGTATTTTTTAGTAGAGACGGGGTTTCACCGTGTTAGCCAGGATGGCCTCAATCTCCTGACCTTGTGATCCTCCCGCCTCGGCCTCCCAAAGTGCTGGGATTACAGGCGTGAGCCACCGTGCCCAGCCCATATATATATAATTTTTTAAACATATATATATATATATATATATATATATATACATGCTTTTTCTGAAGGAATGAGCACTTATGACTTAACTAAAATATTTTTGAGGACTAATTTTTTTGAATGCATTTTTTTCTGTCAATTACTCATAAAATTTATTATTATGGCCTTTTTAAAATGGAGCTTTTGTCTTTCTTCAGTACTTTTATCTACTTATTCTATTTAACAATAAACTTACCAAAATATTATGTTTACTTATTCACTTTTATTGCTATACTTACACTTTTAGAAGTAGCAGAGTATAAAGAAATGGAATCTGAAGAGCTAGTTTTGATTCCTTGATATTACACCTGCTAGCTTGTGACTTTAGACAAGTTGCTCAACTTCTTTGAGATTTAGTTTGCCCATCTGTACCATGGAGTTAATAACACCTACCTCATTGTTTTGCCTTAAGAATCAAATGAAGTATGTTTGTACATGGGGTTTGTAATCTGTAAAGGCCTTCACAAGATGCAGCCTGTTATCATTTGAACATTTCATATCCAGAATTACTTCTATTGTGTAAATTGTTATGAATGGAAATTTGGTGTTAAGTATCAAAATTTTAAACATCACTACACTGAAATTTTAAAATGAAGTGTCATCTTTTCAAAATGACCGTTTTATCTTACAAATATCATTTGCAAATAATTTCTCCCTTATTAACTTTTATTGTAGATAAAAGATATATTTTATTGATGAATATTTTAAAAAGCATAAAGCCATTATATTTGAGGAACAATTTTTACATTCTTATTTCCTTTCTGAGGATGTAAGTGATGAATTCTTGATGAAATAGTATCAGTATTGCTTACATACAGTGGATATATTTTCATTACTGTATAAATAAATTACTACATAAATATTTGTTTGAAACCAAATACATCTTATGTGGGAATGAAGGCAGTTTGTTGTTCTTGGCTTCCCATCTCTGCCCAAAACCATTTCTTAATCTCTTAATTTCTAAATACAATAGTGTTTTTGAAGAAATATACAGGGAAGAGTGCTCAAAGAGTGAGTTGACTTGGAAGTGTTTATTTAGTCCTCAAGAACATGTGCAAAATATCAAGAAACTTTGTCATGTTCAAATCTGGAATCATTTTAGAAGATCTGCTTTGAAAATTAAGCTTCTAACATTAAGAAACTGGCTTATCCAACTATCTTGTTTCAAGGAAAATAGAGGAGGCTAGTTGGCTGAAATGAAATCTGGTTCATTATTCACTAGCCTTAGGGATAATCACATTTAGGGGAAAGGCTATAATTAGCTCAACTTGCCTTTTACCTCATGTGTGGCAAAATCTAATTGTTTCTTCTTTCCTTTTCCTTTTTTTGGTAAAGTCTCCTAATATTGTTCTCAACTTATAAATTTCAGATTTCCAAAATTTTAATAAAAAATAGAGTTGTTTGCAATAATTAAACAATATATATTGACATGAACATAAATTCAAAAATTTGTATCTTTAAAATTTATACTTTGGTGCTGTTGATTGAACTTCTCATTATACTCAGTTATTTATTGTACTATGGCTCTTTGTTCAACTGTGAGTAATTAAAAATATAATCTTACAAAGATCTCCAACATAAACAAATCTGTGCTTCTCTACCTTTGTTTGCCTTCTTACAGCCTCCAGAAAGGACTGGGTTTGGAAGTTTATTTTAATTAGAGTTTAAGAGTAATGAACATTAATTACAGTCAAACATATGGACATTCCCAGAAGCATTTCTACAAGCACTATGTTCATCTGCAGACTCACGCAAACCTCATGATCATATTAAAAATTCTTCCTGCTTAAGACCATTTTGCTTAGGCATGTGCAAGTTTCCCTCGTATTTTTTCTGATATTTGTGGTTTAAAATGTAAAACAAAAGTTTTATCTTCTTTCCTTTTATATATTTTTATATTTGCAGTAACCATTTTTCCAGAAGTATTTATCTATCTTTCAGGTTTTTTAATTGACCTTCATTATGAACATTCTAATATTTCTGCTATTATTTCAGGAGAGTTGAATAACTAGGAATTGTAGTTCCTACAGTCTATGATTTTTAAAAATAGAGATGGTAATATAGAATATAATTTTATTCTCGTAATATGATTTTTTATACCCCGTGCATAAGTATATCTTGTTTATATTTTGCATTCCTAATCCTTCATATTGATTTAGCCAACATTTCTCTTAGGAAACTAAGTATATTAATTGATTTACATGTTAATTAAGTAATTTTCACTAGGTGTACTTACTGTGAAAATGTAAAATTTATTTGCTGTGAAGCTTTCCCAATAGCCTAAGTGTATACAAGAAATGTAGTAGGGAGCAGTTTGAGAATTTGGAAAGCCTTTAATGGAGACTGTCAGACTTTCTTTTGCCCTGCAATTTCACATTATATGTGTTCTCCATGGTGCTATGACATATGCCACAAATCTTGGGCTAGATTCGAAGATGAAGAATTATATCATGTAAATCATCCGTTTGATAGAAGAGTTATACTCGAAGCACATCTTAATTATCTTTATATTATAATTATATGAATGAGATAAGATTTGGAGATTGGCTATATTTACATAGATATAAATGGGGATACTATATTGATTTATACATTTTGGTGAGAAGAATATGTATTTCTGTTAAAGTTACCAAAAGGTGTCTGGGTATGTCAGGGTGAGGCATTAACCATCTAGCAGGGATACAGGTACACCCAAGTAGTTATAAATGTATATATTAAGTATATAAGTATGTATTAAGTACAGTAATAAAAATATTTTTAAAAAACTGTAGAAGGTGGAGGAAAGGATGTAGGGGGCAAAGCCTGGGATGCAAAGGCTTCCAGGAGAGAGGGCACTTCTGTTGTGCCCTATTAAAATGCATGGTAAGTACTGTTAAAGCATTGAGGACAGGAGTGATGAGGAAGTGGGGAGTTAGCTTCTGGTGGGAGATAGGAGAATGATTATCAGAAGATGGTGCATGACTGGGACTTTGGAGGATGGGTAGAATTCTGAAAGACATCAGTGGAGTAAAGGATATCCGGGTAGTCAAGTAGCAGGAGCAAAGCCAAAAATGTGAGAACATGCTGAACATTTCTGTAATACTCCTGTTTGGCTGTGAAGTATGTAAGAGGGAGATAATGCTGGAAAAATAGGTAGAGACTGGATTGAGGGGAGCCTAAAATGTTAAACTGAGCTGCTGGACTCCCATTTGTAGGAAGTTTTTCAGCAGCAGTGCGTAGGATGGCTTAGAAGGTAGAGAGATTGGAAGCACAGCCATGTGCTGTGTGTCGGGAGGCAGTAATTGGATTCTAACAGTGAGGGGCAGATTTAATAAAGCCCTGAATAGGGCAGACAGTGACAGAAGTAATGGGAAGGTGGGAACAGATGCAAGAGGCATTGAGGATGAGGAATTGACAAGACTTGGCAATGCCTCACATAGGGAGGCGGACAGGGGAGGATTTCAGGATGAGCTGAGGTTTTGAGCCCATGCAATGTGGAGGAGGGTGGCACTGGCAACTGAGATAGCTATCACTGAGTAGGAACAGGACTGTGAATTGAATTAAGGTGGTGAAAGGACATAGAGGTTGACATTTTCAGCAGTCACTAGGAATTAAGAGGCTAGAGTATAGGAGAACTCAGCTACTGAGTCCACCACACTGCTGGATAGTGCTGCCATGATAGGAAATTAATATTTTCAGGAACAAATGATTAAAGTTTTGAAAATGTGGCAAGGCCGTCATCATCAATGCAATGCACACAAAAAAACTGGATGTGACTAATCAGATGTCAGTCAAATCACTTAATCTTTCAACAGCTTAATTTTCTTAGCTATAAAATAGGAAAAACAGAACCAGTTTTGTATCCATCTCCTAAATTCCAGGATTATATTAAAGCTATTGCTTTGGTAAAAAGTATGTAATATGCAGCTACATATATATATATATATATATATATATATATACACACACACACAAATATATATACTATATATACACATATATATTCGTTTATTATATTGAGAGAACTCCAGAAAGAAAAAAAATACAGTTAATGTTTTACTTTCTTTAATTGTACATTGTGAGATACTGCAGATACAAAAATTTTTTAAAAGAATTAATTTTTATTGGGCTCTTACTCTGTGATAGGCACAATTCTATGTACTGTTCAAATGTTAATTTAGTCTTTTAATTAACACCAAGACATTGTATTATTTTCATTTTACAGGTGAGGAAACCAAGGCTCAGAGAAATTAAATGACATTTATAAAGCTAGGATTTGAAAGCAGGCACACAGACTCCAGAGCCAAGGCACCTAAACGTTAGTTCATGTTGCCTCACACTGAGTAAACATCTGCTCCTGAGCAGGCTTTATTTTGTCATTGCATTTGTATTAGTGTGGCCTTCCCTGGTACTCTCTTATTTCTAAAACTCTTGCAGCCCAGGTATACTGTCTTTGCTTTAATGCACATTGCATTTGTTTGCTCTGAAGGTAAATTGGTTGAGGGCTTGTCTCATGTATTATATAGAAAATTCCATGGCATAGAGAGAGAGCACAGGCTTTGCATTTAGTCCAAATGCTTGCTTTAAATAGAAGCCTCTGTCTTATTGACTATGAGACCTTGGGGAAGTGTCTTACCACCCTGAATCCAGGTTCTCATCTGTAAACACTGAGTTATAGAGAGTTAAATCACATAATATATATACAAAAAGCCTACAGCATCTGGCTCCTAAAAGTCAAGCACCAGGGCTGACTTATCCCTTCAGCACAGTAGGCACATTGTTGAGCAGTGGTCCCCAACCTTCTGGCACCCGGGACCGGTTTTGTGGAAGACAATTTTTTCCATGGGGTTTGGGAGTGGGAGATGTTTTCTGGATGATCATCAGGCATTAGATTCTCATAAGGAGCATGCAACCTAGATCCCTCACATGTGCAGTTCACAATAGGGTTAGTGCTCCTATGAAAATCTAATGCCACCGGGGATCTGACAGGAGGCGGTGCTCAGGTGGTAAGGCTTACTGGCCATTCACCTTCTGCTGTGGGGCTGGGTTCCTAACCAGGGTACTGGGGTTGGGGACCCCTGGTATAGATAAGCCACAATACTTTTAGGAACCCAAAAAATGTTTTAGTCCAAAACAGTATTTTTTTTTTAATATCAGAAGGGAAAAAACAAACTTTCAGGTTAAATAAATTGTTGAATATATGATACTATTATATTCATGTTCATGCCAATACAATTGTAAAATATAATTTTCTTAGTTCTTTTTTAATGGAGGAAGGGGCCCACAGTGGCAAAAAGTACCTCAGGGCCGTGAAAGTCATAACTTAGCACTGGAAATCACTCCTTACTTAGGTTCTTTAAACCTCTTCTGGAGTCTAGGTCATAATGTTTTCTTCATGCATTTTGTTGATTCATTAGCCAACTAATTTCTAGCTTATGTCAATTAAAATAAAACTGACCTTTGTTCCCTCATACAATAAGATTTTTCTAACACCCCCTTCCTAAATAGTTAATTTCCTTTTCTGGGTTACTTCTGTACCATATGATTAAGCATCTCGCACCATATATAAACTATTTATTTCCACGTCTATTTCTCCTCCTTGACGCTCAAAGCTTCTTTAAAACATGGATCATGTAGTAGTGATGCAGGACTTCTGCTCCTTAGTTCAGCTAAATCTGATTTCCTGTCTCACGACCAGGAAAAATTAGGCATGTGGACATATTGAAGAGTGAGGAGGGCAGAATTTATTGAGTGAAAGGAAAGCTCTCAGCAAAGAGAGGGGTCCTGTAAAGCAGGTTTGCCCCTCACAATGAAGTACCAGCACATGAACCAAAGAGGCCAGGCTCCTCCCTTGCATGAGGCACAAATTCCTGGTGGCTGCACCCTATCCTGAGGTACTTTTTGCACATGCAGGCCCTTAGTCTGAGCCACATTGATTTATTTCCCTTACTGCGCATGTGTTAAGGGATGGACTTTTTCACCGTGGGCATGTTTAGTCAAACCCTCTGTGCACAATGACCCGGTGGGTCGGAACCTCTGGGGACTCTTCCCTATCTGCCTAGGTATTTGGCTGTCTCCTTGCCTCTATCAGTAGCCACTGCTATGTCCTCAGTAACTGGCAGAATACATGACACTTAGAAAGTCAGTCATGAAAGTTAGGTGAATTAAATTGATTCTGTTTGGAACACTGACATTTTATTGCCAGCCATAGGCTAATTCGTGTTTGTAAATGTGCTCTGTAACTAAGATTTCACCTAAAACTTTATGTATCTGAAGTGAAAAGTTGTCATCTATCCTGCAATATTATCTCCTCTTTATAAGTTTTCTATACTGTTCAGCATTCTTCCCTACCAGCCCAATTATTTCTTAAAAATTGAAAAGTTAAATAAATTAGTTTGTCAAGACTTCTTCCCCTTCTTGCTGAATTAATTTAATTAACAAAGGGCCTGTCAAAATAGCCAAGGCCTTTGATGTCTGCATGTATGGATTCCAGTATTATAAATGATTCTGTGTCCCTCTGACCTAATGGGAATACAGTGTAAGGGTAAGAAATGAGCCTTAATTCCTCAGTACCAAAGAGAGACCAGCATTACCCAATTACATCTAGGAGACAACAAATATCACCACTAGGATTTAAGTATCTAGCTTTATGGATGGAGCAGAACACATAATAAATTATTAGGAAATTGGTTGCTGATTAGTTTGCACCATATAGTTGGTTTTTTTAAGAGACTGTAAAGTGTTACTTTGTTTTTCATTTATTTTTATCTCTCCCATTCTCTGATTTATAACTTTCTCAGGCTTGAAGAGTTTTTACATCTTAAAAGCTTGTTATATACAGAAAAGTGAAGCACTAGAGTGGGGAGGAACTGTGTGCAGTTTGGACAATTGTGGATGATGGTACCAATTACATCACAGAAGTTGGAGGAAAGAGTAATTTTTGTTCTTACTCAAGTCTGGTGGTGCACAATAGCCTGTAACAGGGCTGGCTACTGGTAGAGATTATTTTTCATTCTTAATATCTCTGAAAAAAAGAAGTGGCTGGATTTAGCGGAGGAAAATCAGTGTATGCTCATGTATAGAGATTGAGAGGTCACAATTTTGGCATGGTCTAATACTTGGAATTTCATTTTTATTAAATAGGTTCTTCTAAAGTTGTTCAAATTCTTATTATAAAGGAAGGATGGTTGGTAAGAAAAATGGGTAATGATTAACTTGATGTGAAGTTTTAGGGGATGATTTTCTCACTTTAGTAATAACAATGACAGTACCTATTATAGACATGATATTTTTCAATGTTTTCACAGGCATTATTTCTTTTGATGCTCTAACAGGAGAGTTTTATTGTCATCAATATTTCACAGATGAGGAAATTGAGCTACATGGACTTTAAGTGATTTAGACAAGATCTTATACTTAGTCTGGCAGTATTAGGACCAATCTGGGTACTATTCTTATTTAAAATCTCATATTATTCATGCCTTCCTTGCTTCTAAGCTCTTTAGTTCAGTAAGATCTAATCACAGGCCGGCCTCCTGCTACAATTGGAAGGCAATTCAAAACAACCTTTCTCTGACCCTTTCCAATCTCGCTTCCCTCAGATTCCTCATTCACCTTCATTGGCCACTTGGACCTTAATCGATGCTTTTGCTCCCTCTGACTTGGGTGTTACATGTGGTCTCTCCCTTATTTGGGTTTGGTCTGAAAACATATTTGTCTTATTTTGTCGAATTAACTACTCAATTATATACCAGTACAGCAGGAAGTTTAGTTTCTCCTTCCTAAGGTTTTTCCTCTTCTCCTTAATTATTCAAGAATCCTGAAGTTTGCTAAATCCAAAGGAACCATTCTGCCTTCTAACTGCCAAGCAGAGAGCAAATTTCACTTGAGCCATTGGCTCCTACTATTGCTTCCAACTGTCACACAGTGTTGCTATGGTATATTTATCTTGCACAGTACCATAGCTAATATTTATTCACTATTGATTTTTTTGCTCTTGTGGGTATAGGTCCCTTATTATCTTACAGGCATACTCCACATTGAGTGCCATGATTACAAGTCTTTCAATTCACATTTCCAGGTCCAATCATTATTTCCCAAACTAGGATAGCATTGTGGCAGGGGGCTGCGTTTAGAAGGGCTTTCTGCATAAGCCTCAGGCTGGAATCATCTCTCATCCTCAAAAACATCCGTATGTCTAAACCCAAGATTCCAGTTGGTATTCTCCCTTTCCTTAAGACATTTTATTTCAGTATTTTATTGCTCTTTCCTCCAACAGGGATTTCGAAGAGGTCATCTTTATCCATCTTGACAGGTCTCCCAAAGTTTAAATTTTAGGGAGCAAGACCAGAGTCTTTCTTCCGGGAGGATCAGGGAACTCATCAAATGGCATCTTTGGTTGTCTTCCAAATTCTTTTTCTCGCTTCTTCAAGGAAGAAGATCCCCTCATACTTCATAGTCACATGACTAAGAAGATACCTTCAAGGGGCCAGGAAAATAAATGTCTTTATGTATGGAAAGGCTGGTACAATTTTAAAATAAATTCCCATTGGGCATTCTACTTAATCTCTTTGAACATGCCTACATCACACTTATGTTTGCATAATGCTCTATACAGTTTGCACTTGTATATTTGACTCTTACAAAATGCAGTGAAGTAGCTATAACACTTTAATCTCTTCAATTCTAGGTAGAAAGATTAAAACCTATGAAGTTAGACTTGTTCCAGATAGCTAGTAAAGGGATATATTAGTTTCCTGGTGCTGTTGTAACAAAGTACCACAAACTAGGTGGCATAAATGACAGAAATGTATTGTTTCACCGCTTTGGAGGAGTCTGAAACCAAGGTGTTGGCAGGTTTGGTTCCTTCTGAGAACTGTGAGGGAGAACCTGTTCCATGCTGGTCCCCTTGCTCCTGGTAGCCTGAGAAGTTCCTTTGGCTCGTAGATGCTGTTCTCCCTATACTGTAACATAGTCTTCCCTCTATACCTGCTCAGGTGTCCAAATGTCCCCTTTTTATAAGGACATCAGTCATATTGGATTAGGACCCATTCTAATGACCTCATTTTAACATGATCACTGGCAAAGACATTATTTCCAAATAAGGTCCCACTCATAGGTGCTGATGGTTAGGACTTCAGTGTCTTTTATGGGCAACAAAGTTCAACCCACACTATAAGTTAGGTTTTCTAACCCTAACTGTCACAGGATTTTCACTATATACTGGAGTCTCTTGTAATCTAAATTTTTTTCAATCACTATTAAAGCATTTGTTAGGAATACACTTAATTGTTATTGATTTAATGGCTCCTGATTCTTTTACAGGATTTTTTTGTTGTTTTTAAAATTTCTTTTTAAAGAATTCTCAACTGAATCTTGACTTATTGTTTTATGATAATCAATTTTCTAAGAGTTACTTCTCAAAATCCTTGAGATACATTAAAAAAAATGGTTAGGCTTTTAAAGAAAAGCCAAAAGAGATGTAACACCTGTTAGGAAATGCAGATTATAATTGTAATGTAAATGTAATTATACGTGTAAAATTTTTTGTGTCTAGTAATATTACCCAGGGATAATAGAATGAAAAATTTATTCACTGTTGCTTGGTTGCTCTTGTGTATATAAATCCCCTTTCAGCTCACAGGGATACCCTATGTGTAAAGAATTTTAAAGTTGTAAAATAGAATGGGCGCTTGTTACTATTTATAAGCATGGCACGGAATAATACTGAGATGTTTCCTACATTTGAAAAAAATGAATTTAACTGTCATTATCTTTTCTATATCCATTTAATATTCATTAGTACAGTAGTTTGAAAAGTGGGCTTTAGAGTAAGAAAAACAAATGTGGCTGCATCTCAACTGTGCTGTTATTGTATGAGTGACCTTTAGCAAGTAATTTAACTTCCAAGTTTTAGGGTTTTTTAATGTCTAAAATTGAGATAAGAAGACCATTTTCCTCATAGGATTTTTGGGAATATTGTCTAAGAAATATATGCAGCATGCCTGTAACAATTCCAGGTACTTTGTGAGCAGATGATATACATCAACAATATTGTCACCACCAGTTAAATTAATTAGTTCCATTGAAATTGTGATTACTATTTTACCCTATTAAATTAAAACCCTGAGCCTGAAAAGCAGGAGTTGCTGGGATTCTGTGCTTACAGCAATATTAGAAACATAGTTGGCAATAAATTATTATTGTTTTATGTCAGAGATTGGAACTATGAGTCTTATGGGCCTACTGTTTTCAATACGTTTTTCTGTACCAATAGTAACTTTAATTGTTGGAACCTATCCAGAAACTCCTAAGATTAAATTTTTTTTTTTTTTTTTTTTTTTTTTTTTGTGATTTGGCTATTGATTTTTGCTTTTCTTTTTTAGCACCAGATATCCTTTCTTGTTTGTCCCCAAGGCTTTTCATTATTTGTTAGAGTGACTTCATTTCATGGTATTATCTACTTTTATTTTCAAGTGCTAATTTATTAACTTAAAAATGCATAAAAATAAACTTTTGTTGTGTAAGTAACACATTTGCATGTGGGAAGAAATGGATGTGTGCACACACACACAATTCAAGGCACCCATAGTCCTACAATGCACACAAACACATGTGATTCAAGGCACAGATAGTCTTACACCTCACATAGCATCAGTGTTTGCATTTTGAGATACCATATCTTAATGTCATCTTTTGACTTTTACGCTATGTTTTGGTAAACTGAATTTCGTCTGGATTGAAACTCTCTTCTGCATAGCTAACCCCTTTGGTTTCAACAATGTGCAGAGAAGAGAACTCAGCAGCAAGCAGAGTCAATAGGGGTTCTAACATCTCTCTTCCAGCCCTGGGTTCCTTTCATGTAAAGGTGGCATCCAATAGGACTGCTGAAGTAGCATGAATTCACAAATGGAAATTGATTTCTATCAATTCTATATGAGCTAGATTATCTTCATAAAAACCAAACAGTCTGATTCTAAAACACAATTGGCCCTAAAGATGTTGAATGAGAGTTGGGAACTTGTATTAGCATAGGGAGGTAGCCAAGGAACAGTGTTATAAGGAGAAGAGCCCCAGAAAGGCAGTTATGTCTCAACTGCACTGTGATTTTATGAACTCTAATTCTGTTCTGGACTCACACTGCTCGATAACGAGGATGCAAAGCACCTGCAGCCTCCTCCTCTTTATTCCGTCCATTTCTCACCATGTCTTGCAGACCAAGGCATGTTTCCTGAATTCCTAGACTTAATGCTTTCTGTTCCATTAACGATACTTAATACATTGCCTTCTTCAAATAAAACAGATTTCCTTTGTGATAACGCTACATGACGGTCAGGCTAGAATGATCCTTTGCTGGAGCCACTTTATGAATCATACCTGTTTGTGAGATTGTAACACAATAAATTCCATGCCATCGTTTTGTCTCTGAATTGAGAAGAATCCCAAGAAGGGCAAATGTCACACTTAAATGCTATGGAAAGAGAAGAAAAGGAAGGACTGGAGAAGAAAACAAAATAAAGGAGGAGATTCATTTTTCCATAGTGGATAGCTACTTGAATTATTTTTAATTATTGTGGTTAAAGGTACCAGGAAAAGGCCAGGTGTGGTGGCTCACACCTGTAATCCCAGCACTTTGGGAGGCCGAGGTGGGTGGATCACCTGAGGTCAGGAGTTCGACATCAGCCTGGCCAATATGGTGAAACCTCGTCTCTACTAAAAATACAAAAAAAATTAGCTGGGCATGGTGGCAGGCACCTCTAATCCTAGCTACTTGGGAGGCTGAGGCAGGAGAATCACTTGAACCTGGGGCACGGAGGTTGTAGTGAGCTGACATTGCGCCATTGCACTCCAACCTGGGCAACAAGAATGGAACTCCGTCTCAAAAAATAAATAAATAAATAAAGTTAACAGGAAAACACTTACTAATTGTGTATTCTGTTTCCCCCTACAACTACTGTGAGTAATCTGCACTTTTATTTCTCTTTTGGCCCATAAGTTTTACATTAATCCTATTTTGCTATTTACTGAATAAAGGGAATTGAAAAAAAGGCATTTCTCATTCCAAGTTGGCCCTACAATGCCAAGTGTAAAAACTCAGGCCTAAGTGAAGTTTGAGGTCAGGATAAGCCAGGCTAACAGATCTTTCTGGATTTTACTTTGCATCTCATTCATTCATTCATTTATTCATTTAACTGATACTTATTGATTACTGAGGATGTGCCAGGACTGTACTGGGTGCTGCAATAGTAGTGGATGAAACAGTAAGGTCCCTATTCTCATGGAGTTTGACTATTGGGAGGATGAGGGGAGAGCGACAAGTGTCAGTATACAGTAAATCAGTGAATGAGTATTTGGATTATATAACTTTAAACAGTGAATGGGGCTGTAGGAAAAATTGAATGGGTAATTGGGTAGAGGGACTGGAGGATAGGTAGGTACCGTTTTAGATAGAATGATCAGGGAAAATTTCTCTAAGGAGGTAGGATTAGAGCTGAGAAAGAGACAGATCTAAGGAATGTATTCCAAAAACAGGGATAGAAAATACTACTACCCTCAGATAAGAATAAGCTAATTCTGTCCAATGGCAGTGAGGGGGCCAGTGTGTAAGGTACAGAAAATTGAAGGACAGGGGAACTTGGTGAGGTTTGGGGGTTTGGTGGGGTCTATGTGCCACAGAAAGCTGATTTTGTTTTTATCACAATGGGAAGCCATTAGAGGCTTTGAAGCACATGAATCAACATATTCTTATTTATAAAGGCCATTCTGGGAAAAACAGTGAAAGAAGGAAAATAAATTAAGAGACTTTCCAAGAAGCGAGAGACATTGGTGGTTTGAGTTGTAACATTAGAAACAGAGAGCGTCATAACATTAGAAACAGAGAGAAGTTAGAGGATTCAAAATACAAAATTGAGCTGCTAGTAGTTGCTGTTGTATTGATGTTGGGATGAGGAAAGAGATGAATCCAGGATATTTTCCAGTTTTGGGATCGGAACAAATGGGAAGGTTATGCTGCCACTTACTGAGGAGGGGAAGACTTATTAGCAGACTAGCCAGTTTGATGTGTGTTTGGGGGTACTGTGGGGAAGTACTTAAAGGTCACTTCTTTCCCCTTTTGTGTCCTTAGTGCTTTGTGGTGACTCAGGAAGTTAGAGTGTGTACTTTTTACAGGTGATCTTTCATGAGCTGCCTACTCTGAACTTCATTGGCTTTGATTTCCATTGCAACCTAATTTTTGAAATACCAAATAGGAGTATCATTCTTCTCCCTGCAAAAATACTTATGTGTATGAAGATTACACAAATGGCCAGTTCTCAGTAAATCATGTGTTCAAAGTTGTGATTCCATATAGTGATGGGTTTATGTGGAAACAGACATCCTCATCTTGCTTCATCTGCTGTGTAATCATTAACTCATGAAGATAACAGGACTGTCTGGGGTCATGGACTATGGGACAGAATGAAGCTCCATTTTCTACAATGGAGAGAAAATCCCAAGAATCAGTATTTTCATACACGAAATTAACCAGCAAAAATCTTCAAGAACTTAATCCCTTTCCAGTGAATGAGTAATAAATTTTTTGTTCTTCTTTTTTCGTATTTTGTAGTCAAAAGCTCATGTATACCGCAGGGTTTTACAACACTCTCTGTCTTTAAATTTAAAGCAGCAATAAGCAGACATGTTCTGTAACCAGATCCAAATGTTCTGGTCCCTGCTTTAAGTTGAGAAAATCTGATTTGGCAAACAAATAAATGAGCAACAAGAACAGCAAAACTAACTTGACAAAATGGGTCATTTAGTTTGGAAAGGGGTTTATTATAGAATGCCTTTAAATAATAAACAACATTAAAAGATTTAAACTATAATTTCATAAACAATTTTACGGAGACACATTTATTTCATCTAACATTGACCTTCTGTAATGTGTTGAATCTAAATTCTTAAGTTAATGCATAAAATATCATGGGGATTTTTACTTCATTTTCAAAGAAAACACAATATAATCTTTCATTTCATTTTCCTCAATGAATAAAATATTTGTCACTCTGTGTTATAATGTGAGTGCTTCTAGTAATTTTTCATTTTTACCTGAGGTTTCTTTTTTACCCACTGCTAAGTTCATTTCTCAGGTCAGCAATAATGTTGGGATAAATTCATAAATAGTTATTCTTCGAATGGTGAAAATAAAATGTGTTTTATTCATGAGTAAGTATAGTGTTTGCTTGTTGCTGATATTGTATTTGGGTTGAAATACATATTTTCTTTTTACTATTATCTATTTTAAATAATTCTGGAAATACAGTATGACAGATTTTAATCAGTAAAGCCTAGCATTGTATGAGGGTTTTTTTCTCTTTTCAAGATAGTGTATGTGAAAGCATACATCAATAATAATAAAAGTTGAATTCAGATGAAAATGCTTTGAAAATGGTCAACATATGCAAATGTAAGGTATTTTTATTATTGTTATTGTTATTCTTTGTCATTATTAAGGTATACTAGATAATGATGTTAGCTTGGTTTATAATTCAAGCATTAGGTAATAAAGACAAGGTACAGTTAATTCTGCATTGGAGACTCATATTAACAAACGTTTTTGGTAAGTCTATTTTAGTCATTTCATAGAGGGCTTTGCTGGAATTGTATTGCTTCAAATACTTGTTTTCAGTACTTTTACATTCTTGGAATACTTGCATTTAGATTTTTGTTAAGAGGCAGTATATGGTATGGTGGTTAAGAATGTGGTCTATACCTATGGTGTCAAACTACCTGCATTCAAATATCACCCAAGCCACTTATTATCTGCAAGAGCTTGGACAAGTCATATAGCCATTTTATACCTGTGTTTCCTTATCTGTGAAATGACAATAATAATAGCATTCAGTTTTGATGATCAAATGTGCTAGTTTCCCAGATGTGAAACATTAGAAGAATACCTGGTGTATAGTAAAAAATAAATGTCAGCAATGATTATTTCTTACACAAGCCTGGTGAAAATTCAAGTTTACTGGTTATTAAATTGCATTGGTTCTGTTTGGGGTCTTCTTCATTATGTTCAGAGATCAGCAATGCCCTGAGGTTTTTGTTTTTTGTTTTTTTTTGGCGGGGGGTCATATTTGCCTGATTATATCTCATCGTCAAGTAGAAACACTAAAATACATAATTCAAAACAAAGATTTGATCTTCAAAAGGGAAAGATAAAGCACCATCTCAAATTTGCTCTACCGAAGGGCCTGGCTCAGTGCCTGACACACAGTAGGTGCTCTGCAGACCTGGGTCCACCCATGGATTATCTCTGCCCAGGATTCTGACCCATAAAAGGAAGGGCATTCTTTCCACATTCTTGGTAAATCTGTGTAGGATTCTTATCTTAAATGTAGTCTTTAACCTTAGGAGACTCAGAAACTTTGAAACTATAGTATTATGACTGAAATATTAAGCTTTTTAAAAACACATACTTTAGTTCATTTAGCTATCTAATATTTTCTCTGTTCTTAAATTTGCAACCTTTTAAAATGTATGGTTTTAAATTACATAGTGGATTATTCAGGTACTCATCTAACATTTAAAATGTAAACAGTGCAAATTTTTCTTAAAGGCAAGAAGCAGGGGATTATCATATGTGAAAGGGAGTAGAAATATGATCTTTTTATTCTTGCTCGCCTAGATTTTGCAGTTTTAATCAAATTGGCATTTAAAAATACTGGGCTCTATCTGTTAAGAACTGTCTGTTGTTTATAGAGATTTTTAGGTGTAAATTATCTAGCCAGATGTTTAAGCACCAAAGGGAAACAAGTTAAATACAATTAACCCAGTCTTCATTTATCAAGTAGTTAATTCTCAGCGGTAGGCCACAAAATAAGTCTTTTGATCCCAATAATATATATAGGTATAACTATTTAGATAACATAAAATGAAAGTTACAAAGCCTTATTTCGAATCTCTTTAAGCTGGGCCAAATTAGGGAACATTTTATTCAATATAGGTGGCTTCCCAGATTTTGGTTACTGATTGCCTTTGTCATTGCCTTTAGGACAACTGTAGACTTTGTGGATATTGGAACAGATATAATAATTGTACTGTAATTTCCCACCAGGTAAATCACATAATTATTATGGGAGTATGAAAATATCTGAGAACAGGGACAGGGTGGGGGTGTGTGGGATACATACACATATGCATGCAGTATAAAAATAAGATTGCAAAATGTTGCATCATTTCAGTTGCTCAACTGCAGCTCAACTCAACTCTTGCATAGTCCCCTATAACATTGTATTAGTGTGGAATTTAGGTACATTTTAATATGTTTCATATGCTATGAGGTCGGAGCTCCCTAAAACAATAGTCTTAGGATCTATAAAGTTCTTAAAACTCATCTGATTATGGTGAATTTTTAAACATTTTGCATAATTTTTTAAATTCTAAAAGTATTATGAAATGACAGAAGGTTTGGGTTTGGGAAACAAAGGGAGGAAAAAAATCAGCTACTACTTAACAAAAATCATTTGTACCTTGCTCTATATCTAAATCTATATCTACATCCCATTGTACTTTCAGGTTTGTACTTTATTTCTTCTATGCACCTACAGTGAAGTTTTAAATATTCTGGGCTCTGTGTATAAAGGTTCTGAGTTCTTCAGTATTCCTGAGGAGGAGCTTAAAAATACTGTGATTTTTATAAGTCGCATTAGAGACCTAGGAAATCATTCCAAAACATTAATTTTGAGCCAAATTTCTAATAGGGTATTAAAAACAGGGGTATAGTGGAAATTGTATTAAATAAGAATCAGGAGTTTATGTTCAAGTCGCACTTCTGACAACATGAGTTCTATCAGGTGAAGTATGTTTGCGATACATGAATGTATATGAGAAATACACATATACAGTCAAGAGAATAAGCAATGATTCATACGCATTCCCCAGAAACATGCTCTATGCTTAAACAAGATTTATGGACTTGTTTTCTTGGGCTTGCATTTCCCTGTGAGAGAGTATTTTATGGTGGGCTAGAAGGTGTTTCTGTTTCTCTTGGTTAACATATATGGGGAGCAACAGAAGGTAACAGGAATGATTGAGAGGGAGACAAAGAGACCTTGGGAAGGGTGGATGAGAGCAGTGGGGAGGAAGAAAGAAGGGTAAGGATCCAATTATTTACTTGACATCTATTTGCAACTCTATTAAGTATGGAGATAAAAAGAGAGATGGGTATTAAGGGGACAAAACACAGTGGAGATTTTAGCTACCCCCAGTGTTTTCCTCTGGCTCACTGACTTCCAGTTATCCTCTTTCTTTGCTTATTGTTACATGTTTTTGGATATCAAAGAGAGTATCCTAAAATAACTTTGATACAGTTAATGATCTTAGTGGAATGATAGGAGTTTTAAGAAAGAACAAAGAGCATTCCATTTGTATTATAGAACAATTAAATAAAAATCCACTTACAGCCATAAGTTGCAAATTTTTAAACATATATCATTTACTTATCTAGCTCATTTTTACCTCATCTGCCTATGTAAACCCATCGTTATTCTAAGTCTCCCTTAATAAACTAAGATTTCCTTCTTACTCTAATATTTGAGATCTAAGTACAATCCAAATGTCAGAGGTTATTGTTGTTGTTATTATTTCCACCATGGAGACCTCCGATTTTCTAATAAAATATTTTTATAAATTTTACTCAACACAAATTAGTTTACTTTTCATGCTGTCTCCAAAAGTGAGGAAGTAGAGTAGTTAAGAGTCATAAATTTGGAGCCTGAGTTTTGGGGTTTGATGTAACTCCACACCTAACTAACTGTGTGACCTTGAGCAAATTACTTCAACCTTCTGCCCTTTCATTTCTTGGTCTATAAAATGATGACAATTATAGTAATTTTCTCATAATGCTGTTATGAGGCTTAAATTAGTTAACTTGGGCTAAGTGTTTAAAACAGTACTTAGAACACATAGCTCTTCATATTTCAGTGGTTCTCCACGTTGGTGACACATTAGAATCACCTGGGGAGTTGGTGCTCACCTCACCCATTAAATCAGAATCTTGGGGGGTGGGGCCCAGTACTGGGAGCAATTGAAATTGGGAGCAATTATTGAAATTGCTGAGGTGATTCCAGTGAGCAGCCAGCGTTGGGAACGATGGCCGTAAATGGCTGTAATTATCCTGCTGACTAAATTATAAACTTCCTGAGGGCAGGGAGTCCATTACTTCTTTTTATACATCCTTCCTAGTGCAGCTAGCACAGTGCCTTACTTGTAACTAATGCTCATTAAATACTATCAATGAAAGAAAACATGTTGATGATATTTTAGATGTGTAAAGACCTTGCAGAACCACAGAGGTGCTAATTTTAAGCATTAATTATTCATTCCCTCATTTATTCATTTATATGTGCTACACACTTTGGAGTCTTGATGCTAAACACTGCAGGCATATATGATTTGAAAATGCAATCCCTGTTCCAAAGAGTTTATAATTTAGTATGAATAAATGCATACATGACTTTAATAGAAGGGAAACTAACCATGTATAAGTGCTGTGTTACAATTTAGGTTCCCTTGGAGGCTGTCTCTAAGATGGAGCATGCAGAGCGTTTGTTTGGAAGTGCTCTTGAGAATAACACCTCTGCGTGTGCTGGGGAAAGGGAAAGCTATGGAACCATTGAAATATGAAATAATTGGACAGGGAAAGAAGTTAGGTTTTGATGCATTCCAAGTGAAGTTTTCAGCTAACCCCACAGGAGCTCTGGGGCTGGGGTGACTCTTCAGAGTCTTAAGTTGGGCTGCAGGGGGCCAGGTTTTTATTCCTGCATATTGATCAGTGCTTGGATATAGCTGTCACTGGAAGTAGTGACCTTGGATGAGGCATGTTTCTTTAGCAGAAGCAATTCCCAGATACAAGTGACAGCTCAGGGTGTCCTCTGGCAGTTCTTCTCCGGATAGGGGAATAAGTCCTTCATTCCTAAAGGAGGATTCGAGTGGAGTGTCACCGCGTCCATCACATGCAGCAAGAGATAAACGAACAAAAAAAATTATCCTGGCTAAAAGAAGAGAGATCACATTTATTTAGATGGGGAGGATAAGAGTTAGGGTGAATTGGGAATTACTTTTTCAAATGGATGCCATTACAATTTGATATTTAAGGATGGGTGAGATTTCAAGAGGCTGAAATGAGGTGCAAGGTGTTCCTGGTATAGGAAACAATAGAGGTAATGGTGGGGAGGTATGAAGTATAGATTTGTGGAGAAGCCCATGGGTCTAGAAGCTCAGGCTAAGCAGCTTAGGCATAATTTGGTTGACTTTCAGGAGCAGGGAAGAATATGTGCCAGTGTGTATTAGAAAGATTAGCCTGGTAGCAATATGGAGACATAGGTGGGGCAGAGCTTGCAATCAGGAAGATTAGGTAACAAGCCAATGAAATAAACTACACTAAGGATCAATGCAAGAAGAAAATGCATGAGAAAGGCAGGAAAGCAGAGAACTGCCAAGAGCTGGGTGGATGCAGGAGGCAGTGTAGATGTACGTGGGACAGGTATGACAGCAGACAAAATGTTTCTATGTATGTAAGGTGGTGTGAGTGGTCAGTCACCAGGGGATAGCCTAGTGAAGAGAGGCACAGTGATAGAGAAGAGAGCCAGAAAGAGCAGTGGCTTTGATCCATTATCCGCAAAGGAAGAGACAAGTGTGACCAAGGTTTTTATAGAGCATTGAGTGTGCATGAAGGTAGATTACTCATGTTGATTTGAATCCTGTTTTCTTGTATTACTATCTGGGACTTTCTTGGCAATGTCAGAACATTTTGTCATGGCCATATAAACAGCACGTATGTGGTCTGAGCCCAGTCATGTTGGAGCACTGTGCTAGATGGTACTAGGCAAAGCTATGAAATGACTAATATTTGTTCTAAAAATGCTAGTCATCAGTGTTTTCACTTTCTAGCCATCCCTTCCAGGCCTTTAGAGTACTCATCCACCTTCTATCTTCCTTCTTCCCTGTCAAAAATGGTCGCTTATACCACAGTGATGGTTTCTCCAATTATATGTCATCTATTCCTGAAGTATCTGTAGTCATAGGATTCAATTCAAATTCTCTTTAAATGAATTTTGGTGAATAATATTATTTTGAGCAAGTGGGCTTCTGAGCCCCTGGAAATGATGTTAAGTGTAAGGCCACCCTCGGTGATTTAATTTTGAGGGCCAGTATTTTCAGGATTTGAACAAAGTGGAAAATTAAGTGATATTTGCGGCTTCTTTTTTTTTTTTTTTTTTTTTTTACTTTTTTTTTTTATTATACTTTAAGTTTTAGGGTACATGTGCACATTGTGCAGGTTAGTTACATATGTATACATGTGCCATGTTGGTGTGCTGCACCCACTAACTCGTCATCTAGCATTAGGTATATCTCCCAATGCTATCCCTCCCCCCTCCCCCCTCCCCACCACAGTCCCCAGAGTGTGATGTTCCCCTTCCTGTGTCCATGTGTTCTCATTGTTCAATTCCCACCTATGAGTGAGAATATGCGGTGTTTGGTTTTTTGTTCTTGCGATAGTTTACTGAGAATGATGGTTTCCAGTTTCATCCATGTCCCTACAAAGGACATGAACTCATCATTTTTTATGGCTGCATAGTATTCCATGGTGTATATGTGCCACATTTTCTTAATCCAGTCTATCATTGTTGGACATTTGGGTTGGTTCCAAGTCTTTGCTATTGTGAATAATGCCGCAATAAACATACGTGTGCATGTGTCTTTATAGCAGCATGATTTATAGTCATTTGGGTATATACCCAGTAATGGGATGGCTGGGTCAAATGGTATTTCTAGTTCTAGATCCCTGAGGAATCGCCACACTGACTTCCACAATGGTTGAACTAGTTTACAGTCCCACCAACAGTGTAAAAGTGTTCCTATTTCTCCACATCCTCTCCAGCACCTGTTGTTTCCTGACGTTTGAATGATTGCCATTCTAACTGGTGTGAGATGATATCTCATAGTGGTTTTGATTTGCATTTCTCTGATGGCCAGTGATGATGAGCATTTTTTCATGTGTTTTTTGGCTGCATAAATGTCTTCTTAACCTTGGAAGGAGGTCCTGGAATGATATAAATACTGCCTTCTAGGGGACTCAGCTGTGGGACATTGTATGACTTAATATTGTTTTAATTTCTTTTTTCTCCCCTCTCTCACAAAAATGAGATGGATGAACTGATCATCCCATAATTTTTCATTATGAAAGAACTTTTCCTACTTCATCTTAATGTCTAGGGTATTTCATTTAAGAACAGCTTAAATGAGCCCTCTTTCAAAATAAGCTGTCCTGTAATACCATTAGTTCCCAGCTAGTCACTTTGTGAAGTCACAGAACTGTGTACAATCTCTCTTTTGATTCTAAAACCTTGGGAGAAAGTAATTGAGGTATAGACACTTGAGAGTCTCAATTTTATTGCTTTGCAAAGAAATTTCAATTTAGAGTTTATCTAGGTTACAGTCCCCAAATATTTCTCAAGGAGGATAAATCAAATTTGTTGGAGAGTTCCTAGTCACATATCATTCAGTCCTATTACCTGAACTGCCTTGTTTGACATCGTCAGTTGGAACACTCTCTTGGCTATGATTAGAACTCAACCTTGGTTTGGGTGACAACTCACTCTTCTTGCTTGTTTCTCTCTTTCTCGCTTTTAACTCCGAGATTCAACATAGTTCTTTGAAATGATTTATGTTTCATCCTAAGTCATTAGTGTGTGCTTCCAAGTGGCCAATCTTTCCTCCTTTGTTGGTTAATGTTTATAGGAAACCTCTTGGAGTAATGACTCACCGTGATACTTCATCACTTGCCTGCCTCCTTATATTTGAGACTTTACCCTTCTCTGCATCTTTAAAACATATTCTGCTCTCTCAGTGGTGAATATGATTCTATGCCTGCTCTATGGGTAAACACAAACCATTCTTTATGTATTAGGAAAGATAGATGTGTGCCACTCTCCTCTGTTTTTCTGCAAGAAATGTTCTTTTATCTGCAGACTAAGAAACCATATACAAAACTCATCTAGGTTGCTTCACAGATGATTATTCATCATTAGAGTATTAGAAATCACATGAAAGGGCAATATGTAACTACTTTTAAGAAGTAGTTCTCCTTTTAAAATAACTAGCTCACTCAAGTACTTCTATTTTTTAATGCTACTTTCCTTACTCAGTAAGAGTCAAGACACTATGAGACTCTGCGAAATTTGAATTCTGCTTGTTACCGAAACCCTGAGCCCTTATAGATGATGTTAGAGAGCACCTTTTCCAAATTCCTTCAGGTGAAGCCTCACAATCATGAAAGAGGGGAGAGGAATGCTTTGGTGGTTATTTGTGCAGGTGATAATTTGTACAGAACTAGACTTCAGAGTCTTGGAGCTGAAGGGAGTCACAAAGGAAGGTTTCTTCAATCTCTCTTCTTTTGCAGAAAGAAGGATGTCATCCTGACTAAAGTCATAAAGCAACTAGCAACCTGAGTAATTGAATGATTTAACCAAAGCTCACTTTAATGGGTCTGTGGTCCACACCTGCCCTCCAATCCCCATGAATTTTTTTTTTTCATCAAAGTATCCCAAGCAGCTAAAATAATGCCTGGCACTTAGAAGGCCCTATTTGCTCATTTACTGAATGGATGAATTGATGAGCTGAGCTAAGGGAAAAAGGAATTCAAAATAGTAGTTGCTTTCCTCTTAGGCAGTGTTTTTTCCACCACCTAGCTATACCTTATCTTGTTTGTGTGTTTTGAGAGGCAGCATAGTAGAATGCTCAAATACAGATGTTTTGGAAAAGAACTGCCTATGTTCAAATTTCTGCAGTGTAATCTTCAATAAATTACTTACCTCTCAATTTTCCTGTGTTAGAGATAATTATAGAACAATGTCTCTTAGGATTGCTGTGAGGATTACCCGAGTTAACTTGGGAAAAGTACTTAAAATGATACCTAGTATATTGTTGGCACTCAATCTGTGTTAGCTGCTATATCGGGAATGGGCAGTCAGTGGCATGTGGTGTAACGCACAGGGTTCCTCCCTGGAGGCAAGTCTGGAACTTGACAAGCTCCTCTGAAACAAGGTGGAATCATGGGGCTTCAGCATGGGGTGCTGAAGACTTGCACTATGCAGCTCTCCTCACATGCCACATTGAATCCCAGATTTCTGCAACCACAGAAGTTTAAGAGAAGCTTTGCTGAACGTTTGAAACCAGTGTGAATACATTCATATGGTAAATAACAGAGCCTCTGAAAAGGAGACAATGAGATGCCCAAGAAATTCTGTGGGCTTTAGTGCCACCCAAATAGAATGTCTTTATTGGCTCAGCTGCTCATTAGCTGCCTGTCCTGGCAAAACTATTCAAATCCTTAGAACCTTAGTTTTCTTACTTGTAAATTTAATTAAAAAATACTTCTTGTATAAAATATGAAATAACAGGTACATGTAAAGTGCTAAGTGTATCATAGAGATGTAATAAATGATAAGCCCTTAAAATAACGATCATAGCCATAAAAATCCAAGGGATTGGAGAAAAGGCAATGCACATACTATGTAAAGATATCATTATTTCATTTGCTTGCTTCTTCAGAAAGTAACATGGTGGTTTCTAGGCAGTCAGTGCCATGCAAGTATTTTGTCTCAGGAGCCTTTGTTCTTGAAATTTTTATCCATGAACTCTGTTAAAATTATACCATGACTTCAAAGTCATCTCTGATTCCAAAGCCTCCCTCTAACTAGGCTGCTTGCAGGAGACTTTGGTGTCTTTCTTCAGTAGAAGAAGAAAGAAAGAGAGAGGAAGAAAAGGAAGGAAGGGAGGGAGTGAGGGAGGGAAGAAAGGGAGGAGGGGGGAGGAAGGAAGGAGGAAAGGAGGGAAGGAAGGAAGGGAGGGAGGGAGGAAGGGAAGGGAAAGGAGGGGAGGGGAAGGGAGGGGAGGAAGGAAGGAAAGAAGGAAGGAAGGAAGGAAGGAAGAATGGGAGGGGAGGGGAGGGTGGAAGGAAGGAGGGAGAGGAGGAAGGAAGGAGGAAAGGAAGGAAGGAGGGAGGGGAGGAAGGAAGGAGGAAAGGAGGGAAGGAGGGAGGGAAGGAAAGAAGGAAGGAAAGAAGGGAGGGAGGGAGGGGAAGGGAGGGAAAAGAAAAAAAGGAGTATAGAGATAACTAGGCATAATGGACATCAAGGCCAATTTTGTCACCCATTTGTATTCCCTATTTTTCCCTTTCTTTTGGAGCTTATTGATAATGAGGTGTTTCATCTGACTTTTGTGAGTGAAATATGGCTGTTATCAATCCATACTACCCTGTAAGATGACTGGCCAGCTTAGTCTGCAATAACAAACAACTGCAGAATCTCAGTCCTTAAATCAACAACAAAAGGTTATTTCTTGTTCGTGTTATGATTCCACTATTGATTAGGTGGGAGCTCTGTGCTGCTTCATGCTTATTCAGCCAATAGAGCCTCCACTGTCTGAAATGTTGCTAGTGGCCATCATGGGTGAGGGAAGATAGCAAATTATGATCTGGCTTTTAACACATATCTTTGTCTAAAAGACTATGTGGCCCTGACATTTGTCACTTTGAGACAGAAAGTAGGCTGGAAGAGGAATGTGTCAAATATTTGGTGACCAGAAAGTTGAGTAGTCATTATTTGGGATTCCCGTCTATTCTGGTTCTCTTCTTCTGCATACATGGTAGGGTTGCACTTTGATGCCCATTTGAATTAGCCATTGGCCAGTGAAGTGTGCATAAGGATGATGTGCCACTTCCATGTTGAAGCTTCAAAATCTAGTGTGCAGTTTGGAATATTCTTTCCTCCTGTCCAAGTGACCCATATGTTAATGGCTCTGCCAGTCTGGGTTTTTGAATGAAGACAAGGTGGAGTAGATTGCTCCCACCAACCTAAGATGGATGCGTACTATGAGCAAGAAATAATAGATTTGTGTTCTGTCATTGAGATTTGAATGTTGTTTGGTCTGGAACATATCCTAGCTTATTCTAACCAATTCTGATAGGGAACATATTAGGATAAATTTCCAAAAGTTAAAAAAAAAAGTTTTCTTTTGTGTATCTAGATATATATCTCCTCAAATTTAATGAGCCCAGAGGCAATTTTTCACTATCATAGGGAGAAAAAAATTATGTAGGCTCCTTTGATTGGTTCACTTGATTAGTGGTAGGGGTGCTGGTGTTAGTAAGAGGTCATATTTGGGAACAAGGAGCTGTCTATATTAATTATAGCTGCAGGATGTGGTTGGGCTGTCAACTTCTTTTCTGCTAGACAGAAAACATAATTTAGGGATCCATCACAAATACATTTATCCTAATGACAGGATATCGGAGAGCACATGATTTTCATACACACTGGCTTTCCTTTCTACTTTTTCTTTAATTTAAATGAGTTTATTATATACTTAGATATTTTAAAGGGCAGATTCTTAATTTCTTAGCTTTGTTTTATAGAAATCAATGAAGAAAGGAGGGTATTATTGGCAAGTGGGAAAACAATAGGTTTGTATTCCAAGCAGATGGTTTGTGGACCTCAAAGATTTCACATTCTCTATCAGTCCTGAAAATTAGACAGAGTTATGAAATCAAGTACAGATCGTACTACTGATTCGCTATGTGACCTTGGGCAAGGCACTTAATCACTTTAGATCTTAGTTTCCTCATTTTAAAAATGAGGATAATAATACTGGCATAAGTCACAGGGATGTTGTGTGGATAAACTAATTAATGATTGTAAAATGCTTTGAAAGTGCAAAGCGTTGTATAATTGTTAGGTGCTATTATTAAGAAGTATTATTACTGTGTTGTGTGTAATTCTTGTTAGGGCTTCTCTTTGCTTTGAAGTCAGCCTCCACGTGGACTATGGGGTTGGGATAAGTTTACAGATGTGCTGCTCAAGTGCCTTTTTTGCCTGGAGAAAATACTCAGTAGCTAGGGTAATCATCATTATGAAGAGGATCTCTTCAAGATAAAAAAGATAGGAAATGATCTCCTTTTTAAAAAATGGAAATTGCTCTAACTTTAAAAGTATCAATCAATTCTTTAAAACCTCATACAGCCCTATGTTTCAGGGAAGTCTAACATCATGCAAAATTTGAAACTTCAGGAATTTTCTGCTCAGCATAACATGGGAAATGTTGTTGCTAAGATAACTTTAAATCAGCTGAACCAGCTCTTTCTAATTTTCCCACAGTGTTTGCTTCAAGGATGAAAACAAGTGAGGTATCCTCTAGAGGAGAGAAATTCTGAGCTGTGGCTGTGTTTTGCATGTACAAAAAGTTAAAACCCCAATCCAAATTAATTTTTATTTGTTTTGTAGATTCTCCGTTGGGAAATGTGTTTCTAGGTACATAAAAACGAGCTATTTTTCTGAAGGTCAAGTATACACCATGTTTATACGTGACTACCTGGTGCAGCTGAGCAATATTGACTTTGATGCAAAAAGACCACAGTCAGGCCTTGGGAGGATTTCTCATTAGCTGTGTGAGTTTTAACAAAATAATTTAACATTTGCCTCAGTTTCCATATATAGGAATGTGTGTAAAATAATTCCTGCTTACCTAATAGGCTCTGGAAGAGCTCAAAGAAGGTAAAATCTTTGGAAAATATTTTACAAATACAATGAAATAATTAAATTGTATTACATTATTTTATTTAACATTTTAATCATTTTTAATGTATTCCTGAGTTAACAAGCCTCTAAATATATTTCCATTGGATAATAAAGATATTAGAAACTCAAATAATTTTCTTGCAATGATCTACATACATGCCTTTAGTTTTATATCCCATGACATGAAGAGAAAGAAGTCCATATGCACTTTCTGAGAAGTTGTCCGTTAAGTAGGTCAAGGGGTATCTGAGATGTGAGCAGGCAGCTTTGGTCATTTGCTTTTCTATGATTGCACACCTTTTTAAAAAAAAATGCTGTGTGCAGTCATATATGTGTACAGCATTACCTTTTAAAATCACCAGGAACTAGGAACATAGGATAGATTTGTTTGCTATGCAAATGAATAAAACTTGTACCAAAGAAATCTAATGTTTAACTCCAAGACACAAAAGAGTTTTTAGAGTTTGAGCTTATTGTACTATCATAGGGGATAAAAACTTCCAGAAACTTCTGAGAGGCCAGAAGTTTTCAGAGTCTAGCTTTCTAGGATCTGAGGACTAAAGTACTTAGGTCTACCCTTGAGGCACCATTATTTTCTACCAAACATTTCACTTCTTGTGATCGCCTAAGTCTTTGCAAGAAGAACAAATCTCACAATCCATTTATTTACTCTCCTAAAAATGTTGACCACGTGAAATGACAATCAATATACCAGAGTTGTTTATCCCCTCAGCGGTGCCAGAGAAGAGGTAATGGCAGAGTTTGTAAGGTTTGCTTCCTAATTTTTGTCTTACTGGCATATTTTCTATGGTAGATGCTCTGGTGGGCACCCAGATCCCCCTTTCAGAACCGAGGCACTATTTCCCCACCTACTGGAAGTGTTGTCTGCTGATGACTCACGGCTAAGTCCCTCTACTGGACTTGACTGCTGGTGGAGGAAGCTGCCCTCTCCAAGGTAATGCCTGCCTCCCAGGGGCTAGCTCACATCCAGTAACTCAACAACTTAGATAGTACAAAGCCACAGCCCCTTGTTTTGATGAGGAAACTCCCAAAGACTATCTTAATGCCAAAGTTCTCTGTAAGTTTGGCTGAGACCTGTGTTACAACTGAATTACAGGTTTTTTTTTTTTTCTCAACCAACCTTGAAGCCATCAGGCTGATATCTAGGGTCAATTCCCAACATAACATGGACAAGAATATACTGGGTCTGCTATGGAAGGAAGCTCAAAGAGCCATATGTTCTCCAGGAATTGGGAGCATATATGTTGGACTGGATCCAGAGGGTGCTGGTTCAAAGTGATTGGAACAGAAAGTTGAATAAGGGAGAGTTTATGATCGTGGGATCACTTGCTAATGATATAGAATTTAACACCCTGGCAAGGGCTTTGGGAGATGGTGTTAACATATTGCTAAAATGATTCTTGAAAGCTTGGTAAAAATGATGACCAATACTATAATAAATAGAAATGCCAGAATTTTGCTGTAGCAGACAGTGGACGAACTAATCAAAAGGCTCAGAGAAGTTGTGTTGGTACACAGAGGGCTGAAAAATTAACAGATGGTCGTGTTCTGGAGGACCTGGAGCCAAACAGATAATAAAAATATTAGTGAAAGGAGCATCATCATCCCTGAAAAGCCAGTGGTAGCCATCCTCTGTTGTCCAAGGTTCACTGAAAAGATGCTGTTACAGAATTGGACTCTCTGATAGCAAAGAAAATGGTGATGAGCATAAGTCTGGCCCCTACAAAAAACAGATAAATTCTAGTGAATGACAGAGGGCTATCACAAACTCAACCAGGCTTCAAGTACATGGTTGGCAGCCATTGATCTGGCAAATCCATTTCTTCTCATCTTATCAGGGAGGAGGAACAGAAGCACTTCACATTCACTTGAATTAGATAACAGTAAAAACTTACAGTCTTGCCCCAGGGCTATGTTGTCTGTCTTGGACTCTTAAGGAACCTGGACTGTCTGGACATCTGCTGAATCTCACATGGATCTGTTATTTGATGGCATAATGTTTATCAGACTTATCTGCAGTAAGTGGCAAGTCTTGGTAAGGCATGTGTGATCTAGAAGGCAGGAGGTAGACCTTATGGGGATACAGGGGTCTTCTCCATCAGCTTTAGGTGTCTGAGGCATGCTGGGACAGCCTCTCCAAAGTAAAGGAGAAACTATTGCAATTAAACAGTGAGACACGTTAAGAAGGAAACACAACATCTGACAGGCCTCTTTGGGTTCTGGAGGTAGCATACATATTTCACACTTAGTAATACTGTTCCAGTCTTTTACTAAGGGACATTTTAATGCTGTCAACTTTGATTGGGGTTTAGAATAGAAAAGAGCTGGATAGCAAGTTCATGCCACAGTGAAATCAGCCCTGCCACTAGAGTCATATAATCTGGCATCTCTTGTGCAAACCCCAGTAGGAAAATGACAAAACAGAACCATAGGGTTAGGAGCAAAGACATGCCCTCTGAAGCTAATAATTATGCACCTTTGGAAAAATAACTTTAGTGTGTGCTACTGGGTGTTGGTAGTATGAAGCACTGAAATGAAACTGCTACATCTGGGATTGAACACAGCAAAGGCCAGAAGGCAGAAGAAAACTGCATGAGCAGGTGGCCCCTTTCCACATGTGAGGGACCACAGTGGAAACTGCACTTCTTCCTCTGCTCACACCAATAGCTGCATCCAAGGTGGGGGATGTTATCCTAGTTGATAAAGAAGGAAAAAGTATGAGCTTGGTTCATGAATTTATCAACTTATTACATGAATGCCAGCCAGAAATGTACTGCTGCAGCACTACTACCTCATTCAAAGGTGCCTCTGAATTATAGCAATGAGAGGAAATCCTCCCAAAGGTCAGAGGTTTGCACATTGCACCTTTTGTATGGTCCAAGTTAAGAATATACACAAATTCATGGTTAATGGTGAATGGCTTGGCCGGCTGGTGAGGGACCTAGGAGAGATTGAAAGATTAGGCTGGGTGTGGTGGCTCATGTCTGTAATCCCAGCACTTTGGGAGGCTGAGGTGGGTGGATCCCCTGAGGTCAGGAGTTTGAGACCAGCCTGACCAACATGAAACCCCGTCTCTACTAAAAAGACAATAATTAGCTAGGCATGGTGGCAGGCGCCTGTAATCCCAGCTACTCGAGAGGCTCAGGCAGGAGAATCACTTGAACCCAGGAGGTAGACGTTGCAGTGAGTCGAGATCGTGCCATTTAACTCTAGCCTGGGTGACAAGAGCGAAACTCAGTCTCAAAAAAAAGAAGAAAAAAAAGAAAGATTAGGAATGAGGGGGTATAGGAAGTGGTATATAGATGGACCTATTGAATGGTCATGAAGTGTGAAGATCTTTGTCGTATGTATCTGTTAATGCTTGTCAGAGGGCAATCACCACCGAAAAAGCTCTAAAAATAAAATAGAGAAAATGACCGTAGTCATTGGCCACTCCAATGCTGGCACAATGATTGCATGAATGGAGTAGACATGGTGAAAAAGACAGAGTCCATGAATGGGCCATATGGCATGTATTCCCACTCAACAATATTGACCTGGCCACTGCTGTTGCCAAATGCCTAATCTGACAGCAGCAGAGACCAACACTGAGCCTCCAATATGGCACCATCTCTTTGTGAGAGGAGCCAGCTAGTTGTCAATGAATATCATCAGCCCCTAGGTATGACTTTGCCTTTCCTAACTTCTGAAGCTCAGCTGGCATCACTGTTTGAGGGCTTTAGAGTTTCTGTTTTTTTTTTTTTTTTGAGACGGAGTCTCGCTCTGTCGCCCAGGCTGGAGTGCAATGGTGCAATCTCAGCTCATTGCAACCTCCAACTCTTGGGTTCAAGCGATTCTCCTGCCTCAACCTGCTGAGTAGCTGGGATTACAGGCATGCACCATGATGCCCGGCTAATTTTTTTGGTATTTTTAGTAGAGACAGGGTTTCACCATGTTGATTAGCCTGGTCTCAAACTCCTGACCTCGTGATCTGCCCTCCTCAGCCTCCCAAAGTGCTGGGATTACAGGCGTGAGCCACTGCACCTGACCAAGTTTCTGTTCTATCAACATTGTGTATATATTACATTTCTTTAGATCAAGGGGCACACTTTACAGCAAGGGTAGTTGTGGGGGTGGGCACATTACATTGGATGCTATCACATATCATACTTCCTAGAAGCTGTCAGCCTGAGAAACCCATGGCACGGCCTTTTGAAGGTGAGGTAGTAGTTTGGCATGGCACCTGCAAGGAACCAGCTTGGAGATGATACCTGTGGGGTTGGGGTGCCATCTTTCAGATATAGTATATAGCCTAAAATAATGACTATTTTACAGTGCTGTATTCCCAGTACTACAATCAATAGGTCCAGGAACCAACAGAAAAGGAACAGGAGTGTCCCTGCTTACCACCTCTCCTAGTCACCCTTTAGGGACATTTTTTGCTTTCCATTTTTAGATATTTGGGCTATGTTTACCTAGAATTCCTGGTTCTAACACAGGGAATGCTGCCACAAGAAGGCATGGTAAGATTTCCATCACACTTGAAGTTGCAGCTGCTCCCTCCTTACTTCAGTTTCCTCATACCCAGAGACCAGCAGGCAAGGAAAACAATAATCCATACTGGCAAGGGTAACGTATCCTCAGGAGGAAGTATGGCCATTGTCGCACAATGGGAGAAAGGAAAAAAATATTTTTGGCACCCAGCTGATCCACTTAGGTCTCACGTAGTACCCCCTATTCAAACGGACAAGTGTGGGCAGCTGTGACCTAAGACAGGTGTGGTGATTAGGGACTCAGTCCCCTTCTAGACGAGGGTCTGTGTTATATACCAGCAAACAACCTGGACTGGAAGAGATGCTAGCCAAAGATAAGAAGAATTGGCAAGGGATAGTAGAGGATGGAGACAATGAATATCAGCTGTGACCTTGAGACCATCTGCGTTGGGAGCTATAGTTTGTCCCACTAATTTTCCTCTTGTAAATTTCTACAGGAGAAGAGATAGACTAGAATCCTCGAGGACCTGCTCCCAGAGAGTGAGAATTTACTAACTTACTATATGAACTAGGTGGATCTGAGTGGCCTGAGGAGTGAACTAAAATGCGTGCTGTATGTACCACCTCGATATCCCCTACAGAAATGAGACATCCAATCCTTCAGTTGCTAGTAGTGTTGCCTGATGATGATTCAAAACTAATTCTCTCAATGGGAATTGGCCTCTTCTCAAAGTAGCTGTCTCACCAAGGCCATGGTTCCTCCCTGGCAGTAACCTGCATCTAATGACTGGGCGACGTAGGAGCACAGAAGCCCAGCCCTACTGCCTTGATGAGCCCATTGTGAACGGTCATCTCAGGTTCAGAGGGCCCATTGGGATCAACTGAGGTCTCTGTTGTAAGTGCCTTGTAGTTCACCTTCTCCTTCAGTTCAATCCCGTTTCTCTCACTACTTTACAGGCATTGTTTCTGGGAATACTCCTCAATAAACTTCCTGCATAACAAATCTCTGCCTCAGAGCCTGTTTGGAGGGGAGGAAAACTTAGAACTTTGTCCCCAACATCAAAATACAATTTAATTTAAAAACATTTCAGTAAAGTTAATATGTTTTCTGAATTAGTGCACCCAAAAACATTTCCAAGCACCCCCTTTGTGTGTTTTTATTCTTACAATCTATGTCCTTTATTCATTCTATTTATTGAACAATTAAAGAGTGCTTCTCATATATGAGGCAGTGTGCCAGGCATTCTGGATTCAATGACAAAAAATGCATTCAGAAAATTCATTCTGGATTCAATGACGAAAAATCCTGACCTTAAGGACCTGATGGACAAAAGGGAAAAGCAGATAAATTAATAGACAGTTAAAATACACTATAATTAATAGAACATAATGTGGGAATGCAGACATGGGATAACTAATTTAGCTTGTTGAGCAGAGCAACACAGAGAAAAATTTGTAAGGTTTCCCAAAAGCACTATCTGATCTGAACCCTTAAGATAAGTAGGAAATATGTAGGTAAGGAATGGAATATGTTCAGAGTGGGAAGCAGTGTGAGGTAAAAAGAGAACAGGTTTGGAGAAAAGAAAACACTTCTTTAGGATCAGACCAAGGAGTGTGGCAGATATTAGTGTGAGGTGCAGAGAGCTGTTGGCATCTGTGGAGTAACTTCAGGCAGGGGAGTGATATAGTCAGCTTTTCATTTTGGATTTATTACTGTAGTCTAGTGGATGTAGAGAGAATGGATTAGAGAGGAGACCAGTTAGGAGTTCCTTGCATCAATCTAGCTGAGAAACGATGGCTGGAAATCATGTAGTAGCAGAGGACATGAAGAAAATAAAATAATGGAATCCTGAGATTTGAAGGAATTTGAACTAATAAATGTGGGTGATGGACTGGATGTGGAAATGTAGAGTGGTTGAAGATACCCTGTTTGGATTAGGAGGTAGAAATGCTATTCTCTGAAATATGTGGTGAGGGTGAAGGTAATGGTGGTAAGTGTGTTTGTATGTAGGGAGAGTATTGCAGGAAGGCTGAGGTATGATGACTTTTAATTTTCTATTTCTATTTCAGACATTTGGAGATGTCCTAAGACAATTGGCTATGTGGATAGGGAGATCTGGTTTAGGGACCATATCATACAGACAGTAGAAGCCATGGATGATCTCATTCCAGGAGCAGATATACAATGGGAAGAGAATGAAGCTGAAGACAATTCCAGCTCCAAAGATAGTGACAAGAGCTGTTCATGTTCATCATCCTCTCTGTAGGCATCTTGAATTAGAGGATACTATTTAGTGTGGTCTCTTACCCAAGATAAATAATCTAAGTTTCCGTAATCTTTCCTCATTGTTCTAATTGTGAATTTCTTCGGAACTTTGGTGATGTTTTCTATGTTCCCATTTAGTTCTGAGGACCAGAATTAGACACATTATATTTATTATTATCTTTGACAAAAATAGTGCTAAAAAAGCCTTCCTAATATGCCATATGCATCACGGCCGTAGGAAAATAGGCGTACCACTTGTCACTTCCCTAAAACAGGTGCTCCCAAAGGCAATTCCTGCATGTCCTAGAGGACTTTTGTGTGTGTGTGTGTGTGTGTGGTCTGTGTGTGTGTGTTTTTAACTGCCGTTTTTGAACCAATGTAACATGATAGAACATGTATTAGGATGTAATTGGTTCCAGGTTAGTTAAGTAAGAAATGCATTTAATTCTTTCTCACCCCTGGAAGAATATTTCTACTTCTCCATTAAATAAATCAGATTTTAAACAAAAATGGAATAATCTCTCAAATGTAATTCAAAATACAACACACAGTCTCTTGATTTGTGAGAATTAGCTATTGTACTTCTTCTTTTGAAAATAACCCTTTAAACATTAAAATCAACAGATGACAGCTTTAGTAATCTGAGACAATTTCATGAATTGCAATATTTACTTATTTGGGAGGATGTTAAATGCTTTTAAAAATTCTTTGTACCTGATGTGAATATATAATAAATGTGTAGAGTATTTCAGTTGCATGTAATGATTGTGAAGCTGTAGGAAAGGTGGCTTTCCCAAGTCTTGAGTGACTGATTTCATCTTTTCTTCCCTGACTCCTTCTCTCCAAGTCTTCTAAAGGTATAACATCTGCACAGATGCAGGGAAGGACTACACTACAAAGATGTGCTATCAATGAGCTTTGCAGACTGGTTCTTTTCCCTCTAGCCAAACCTTTTTTCTTTTTATCCTAAAGAACCCTGGTCTCTTTTTATTTCCTGGTCAATCTTAATTTTTCTAATTTTCAACTCAAAAACACTGAGATTTATCTCCATTTCTCTGTCTTAAAGAGAAATATACACAAAGCAGTCAGAGCATTAGCTAACTCAGATCCTATTATGTGCTAAGTTCTATCTATCTATCTATCTATCTATCTATCTATCTATCTATCTATCCGTCCCCTTTTAAGATTCACGACAACCCCATGAATTGGTACTATTATTATCTTCTCTTAAACAGAGGCAAAGGAAAGCTAAGTAACTTGTCTGAGATTTCCTGGCTGTAAAGTGGCAGGACCAGGCTTACAGTCTCCACAGTTTGGCTTTTGAGCCAACCCTCTTAACCATCCCGTTACCCTGCCTTTCAACAGTGTAAAACAACAGGAGCAATTTTGGTGTTCTGCGGAATGTAATTGGGGGATTTGGGTCAGAATGGAGAAAAAGCAAGAGAAATTCCTCACAGGCAGCCAAGAATAAAAGAGCCTAAGAGCATCTACACCAATTTCTATCACTTAGACTGTAAGAGAAGTAGGAAAAGCATTTTGTTTTTCTGCTTAAACTTGTTGCACAGTAGAGGAAGATAATTTTAACTAAACTTGTTTGAGGCTTTAAGAAGTAGGCCTCAGAGACTCAAAAATCAAAGTGAAGTGAAGTAAAATTAGCAATTGTTTTCTAAAAATTCATGTAAGTCTTAGCAATGATTTAGGCTTTCCAAACAACATAAATTATATATGCAGATTACTTCTAATTATAATGCCTTTCCTTCTAGATTATTGAACACTTACACAATAGGATTTTAATTGATTCTCACCAGCCTGCATCTCTAGTGTTTGATTAAAAATATGCCCATTGTCAAGAAAATAAATTCATTTAGGCATTTATAAGCATTTGTAGAAGATAGGTGAACAAAATTTAAATTAAAAAAATATAGTTATCTACATTTGAAAGAGTTCCTTATTATTTGATCCCTTTTGAAATATGCTTAGAATATCCTTTCAAGGAGATGATCTACAGATCTTTATTTGAATCTAACACTTTTAAACACTTTCCCTGATGTATAGATTCTTGAGTTTTGTTTTTGTTTTTGTTTTCTTTTACATTTTGCCACTCAACAAGAACATAATTCACTTACAGAATTATTTTTGTGTGTCTGTAACAGCTGTGATTTTCCACCTTACTATGCAGTTTGGAATTTGTCAGTACATTTCTATTTGTCTTATTTTTTAAATTTTTAATATTTTTTAAAAGAATATATGGAATCGTTAAATGAAATTTACAAGAGTTCATTGCTTTGGACTGAGTTCCAGCACTAGGCCCAACAGACCAGACAAAACCAGAATGGAATCGCTGTGCCACATAATCAAACTGAACTTTGAAACAAGCCAGTTTTTCAAAAGAGGAGATTTACAGCAATCAATCAGAAGGGGCCCAGTTTACCTGAGCTGGCATGATAAGGAAGTCGTCTCTGTTTTAATTCCATAAGGAAAGTAACTTTGAAACAACCAGTTCTCTTTTGTTCACGGTTTCTGCTTTTTCTTAGCCCTTTTCTGCCTATAAAGCCATACTCCTGATCAGTTCATTAGAACACTCATTCTGTTTTCTGGAATGAGATGTTGCCCGACTTTAGAATTCAATAAAAGCCTATTGGATCTTTAAATTTAAGAAAAACCGGGCCGGGCACGGTGGCTTACGCCTGTAATCCCAGCACTTTGGGAGGCCGAGGTGGGCAGATCACAAGGTCAGGAGATCGAGACCATCCTGGCTAACACGGTGAAACCCCGTCTCTACTAAAAATAAAAATAAAAAAATTAGCCAGGCATGGTGGCGGGCACCTGTAGTCCCAGCTACTCAGGAGGCTGAGGCAGGAGAATGGCGTGAACCCAGGAGCGGAGGTTGCAGTGAGCCGAGATTGCGCCACTACACTCCAGCTTGGGCGACAGAGTGAGACTCCATCTCAAAAAAGAAAAAGAAAAACCAATTATATCTTTAAATTTGTTGTAATTTTGTCTTTTGACAGGATCTTTATGAAGTTACATGCCATTGACAATCTTTGCTGTGTTGTTGTAACTTCAGGTATGCTACTGCTATGAGCATGCCAGTTGGACTCTTAGACAATGGCCATCTGAATAAGCAAAAATTTCAGTTGTTTTAAAAAATAAGTGTGGTATTCATTTTGTAATTTATTAAAATAACATTTGAATTTTAAAACTAGCTATTCCCTGAGATTCAGAGGTCTTTTTGCCTGCTTTTTTTTTCTTTTAAAATGAAGTAATCTGGCTATAAGGAATATTGATTATATTAGTCTAAGGAGACTTACAGAGAAAGTAAGCTTACTGTAGTGTGAATGATGCTTCTCTTTCTATTAAGGGTGGACATTCTAAATATGACAGTATAAGGAATAATTCTGGCAAAAATTAGTCCTTCATTTTCTCTTAAGATATTTAGAATTTAATTTAAATATTATATGTCAAGGTTAAAAGTTAGAAACATGTAAGGAAATATTTAAGAACTTACAATATGAAAACCTGTTTTCTTTATGGAACTCTTTGGTTATATGATTGGATAGGTAAAAACAAATTTGTAAAATATGGTAGATATGGGAAATTGTCAATATATTTGTAATTCATGCAGCAAACATAATATTTAGGAAGTATGTTATTCTGTTTTCTTAAGTACATAATGATAAGGGTTCTTTTCTCCACCAAGCCTCTTTTCTACATTTGTGGTTTTCATTTTTGCTGTTTTTATGTTATTATTGATAGTATCTCAATACCAACCTGCTATTGTTAATTTGTGACATTCCTTATTTAGTCTGGAAAGTGGGAGGTAGTAGATAGTTAAAAGTTTTTGGTGTCTGATACAGAGATGTTTATTTAAAAGTATAGTAAACAAAATTAAATAAATTGAGATGTTTTTGAAACATGGCTTCTCTAACTCCGAAGAACTTTGTGACAAAAAATGATCTCTTATGATAATATTTTAATGTAAAATACAAGAAATTCTTTGAATTAAAAAACATTGTCTTGATTATCACCATTTATGCATATATTGAAAGTTCTCATTTAAGTGGTAGAAATTATTTGAAATAGTGTTAGTTTCCTGCGGCTGCTGTAACAAACCACCACAAACCTGGTGATGTGAAACAACTGAAATTTTTTCTCTCACTGTTCTGGAGGTCAGAAGTCTGAAATCAGTGTCACGGTGTGGAAGTCCAGATGTGGGGGAGCTCTGCTGCGTTCCCGCAGAGGCCCCGGAGAGGAACCTTTCTCTTTCCTCTTCCTGCCCATAGTGGCCACTCGCCTTCTTTGGCCTGTGGTTGCATCACTCCAGTCTCTGCCTCTGTGGTCACGTTGCCTTCCCCTTATTTGTCTGGGTTGAATTTCCCCATGTGTCTTTTATAAAGACATTTGTGATTCATTTTAAGCCCATCTGGATAATCTAGGATAATTTCCCCATCTCAGAATTCTTAATCTCATTTGCTGAGACCCTTTTTCCACAGACGGTAACATTTACAGGTTGCAGGGGTATCTTTGGGGGCCATCATTCAGCCTACTCTGGTAATCTTTATTCATATTTAATCTTCTTCAAAGGAAATTGAAGCCAATGAGAAAAGCAGTTTCACTAAACTACTCTGAGTTGGTGATAAATAAAAAATCCCTATTTCTCCAACTGGTGTTGCATGTAAAGTTACCTGCTATATATTGCCACCTGGATGGGCTGCCTTCGCATGAACTAAATTCAAATAAACTTAAAAAACCAAATTCATCACCTTTTTTCCTGAGGTAGCATCTCCTCTTGGCTCCGAATTCTCCTTGTAGAGTCACCATCATCCCAGTTATCGAGGCTTCCCTTGGCAGTCATCTCTGACTCTCGCTTCCTTCTCTCCCACATCCTGTCCTTAAACGACCTCCCTCTTGAGTTTTCACATACTTAAAACATCACCAGACACATAAGTCCGTTGAAACCACCTCAGGCCTTTTTAATTTAAAGACTGGGGTATCATCATAGCCTCCTAACTGGCCACCTCATATATTGAGGTTAGTATACCCCTATGGCATTCTCTCTTATAGCCACTGGGTTAATATTCCTAAAACACTACCGTGGCCATCTAATTTTCCTGCATAGACATATTGTTTGGCTCCTTATTTCATCTGAAGTTAAATATAAACTCAGCCTGGCCTTGATTTATTTTGTAGCCTTATTTCTGATGCTCTCCTCACCTGACACTTTGGGTCCAGGAGCATTGCTCTCTTCACAGCCCCCTGGGTGTGTCATTTCCCACAACCCCCCACACCCCCACTTCTGACATGCCTTTTCCCACCTTGCCTTTCAAAAGTCTACTCACCTTTCAAGATCCATCTGAGATGTGGCCTGAAGTAGGACATTTCCCTCTCTCATTTCTAAGTAATGTCCGCCACATTACCAGCTTGAGTTACACTTGTCCATAAACTTGTCATCCCTTTGGAGGATGGACACTGAATGAGCAAAGATGATGCCTTGTCCATTGTTAAATTTCTTCAGTGTTTTGCACAGAGTAAGCATTTAATAAGCATTTCTCAAATGAATTTTGTAAAGGCCACCACTGGAAGTAATTTGCTGTTTTCACATCGATTTGTATATTCCTCCTTCTTTCCATGTGCTTCTTTGATCACATATTATTCATAAACCTTGTGACTGTTTTTCATGCCTAACATTTGGTCACAATTTTGGCTTTTTCCTTCTTATCCCTCCCCCCACCCAACTGGAGTTTAATTTATTTTCCTATATGGTCCTGTCAGCAGAACTGTTCAGAGAATTTGGGCAAATCAGGACTTCCTGAGAGAGTTTTACTTGAATTGCCTGTAAGTCTGTAAATGTTGTGGGGCATAGAATGATAGGAAAGACCTCTGGTTTTCAATGCTGAAGGCTTTTTATTGTTAAGATATCCAAAATAGGCATAACATGTTTAAAAGTAAAAACCCTGGACCTGCTCTCTCTCTTTCATCTGAAATTATGTGTTTGCCAGAGTATAATAGCTCTAGACAGGAAGTTATGCCCTCAGGGCATAATTCTTGCAAGGGAGAGAATAAAAAGTTTAGACTCATGTCACATCCTGAATCTCAATCCCTTCATGTCTGGGCAATCTGCAGGGAGAACTTTTGTTCTAGTCTTCTTTTCCAGAGAGAACTCTGGGGTTAGCATTTTAGTCCACAGTCTCCTGATGAATATTTATTGAGTGCAGAGTGCAATGAGGATATGGAGGTGAAGGTGGTGTGGCCTGTGTCTTCAAGGAGCGGTGTCCCTATAGTTGTCAGAAAGAAACTCCAGGAAAATCCTAAAGAGGGAGTTTTAAATTGCAGATATCACAGTTATACAATCAGTGTTGAGTTATTTCCGTTTTCCTCATGATCAGAGGCCCCTGGAGAGGCACTCTGGCATTGTCCTAGTATTACTATCCTGTGGCTATTTCAATTATTGCTTGACTTTTTCCCAATGCTTTCACTCATCTTGTCATGGTTTGGGCTAGAGGTTCCTTCACTACACCCACTAGCAAAGGTGACAGAGCCAGATTTGTACCTAGAAAAGTCACTAAAATGCTCCATTTTCCAACTTTCCAAAAAGCAGCAATACTGATCATACTCATAAGTAAATAAAGCTCATTGATATTGAATTATCTCTACCCAAAAAGAATGTCCGTCACAATAGTGTTCATAAATGAGAGGCCCTTCTTTGCAATACAAAGGTAAAAAATGCAACATAAAATTGTATATTGTTCTGGCAATTAATTTTTACTTATTAATACATTATAACAGTTACTTTCTGCCAGATGTATTTGTCATTTACAAAGACACAAGACCTTATTTCCATATTTCAGTCAGTGCTTTATTTTGATCAATACTGTATTCATGTATGTAACTCTCATATCATACTCTTGAGTTATGTTGAAGTTTTGAACAACTATTAGACAAATAATGAATGTTACATGTTGGGTACAAGCATCCTTTGAAAAATCAAGAAGATAAAAGCAAAGCCAAGAGTATATGATTCATTTTAATGTAATACTGGGATAAAAATGTGAGGATGTGATGTCAAATGGTAATAAATGCTGAGTTTTCCCAATGATATGAGACAAATTTGACAGAATACAAAATTTTAGGAACATGTTTATAAACTAAATTAGTCTAATGTTCAATGGGAAAAGTGGAATTTGATTTATTTATGTTTTGCTTTACTGCATTTATTAATTTTTAAATACCACACAATTTATTTTCAAGGTTTATTTATCTTCATGTTTACTTGATGTAATTCTATTGCTCATTATATTGCACAGAGCTTGTCACCTATAAGAATAAGAGTTCTATGAAAATGGATCATTTTAATGTGATAATGAATGGAATAGGAGTTTAGCTTCATTTCATTTTTCATGATAGAATTTGTTTCGGAAGTTCCTATCCTCCATATCAATGTCACGCCCAAATATTTCTGGCTTAATAGGAACTTCTGAAACAAATTCTATCGAGAAAAATGAAATGAAGTTAAATTCCTATTCCACTCTCTGACCCCGTCTCTCCTCTGTCTTCCTCCTGGCCTCTTGCCTCCCTGCCCTTCTCCCTCCTTCCCTCTCTTCTTTCTTTCACCGGAGGGCACTACAGCATTTAAGCTTACACCCCTGATTGAGGACCGTCCCTTTCTTAGGGACTCCAGAAGAAACACCTGCAATGTTGAGACATGAAAGGCAAGAGTGATCCTGGAAAGCCAAATGGGTGCCTGTAGAAGAGGAAATGATGCACAGGGATTTTGCTTTGATTCATCACCAGGTTGACTAGGTGACCAGGCTTCTTACCATTCATGTGATCTGCACCTGTGATCAAAAGCCTTCTTTATATTCTGTGAGAATAAAAGAGGATGGCCACAAAATATTCTAGAATCTTCTCAGTGTATTGTACTTCGTATCTACAACAATATTTTGAGCACCTACTAATATAAGGGACTGTGCCTTGTATCCAAGATAGAAAAAATAAAATAGCTCCTGCTCTATTTGGGGAAGAAGGTCAAAATCAGGGTAAGGGAATCCAGAGGAAGCAAAAACTGATACTGACGGAGTCTGTTTAAGTAAAGGCACTGAATTGTGGAAAGGTAAAACACATATGAAGACTGGAATTCAAATAAGAAGGTCTCCCAAAAGCTGAAATGCAGAATAATGATGGTAGATAAAAATAATCTCTGACCTGAGATGGTTTTTCATACTCTACAAACAAGATGGGATTTGTTAATAGAATACACCTACTAAAAAATGAGACTGGAGGGAGCTGGTGGGAGGAAGGAATGGCCTGAGAGAACAGGTGGGGGAAGAATAGAGATTCAGAAAGATTCCATCAAACACTTTTGCAGCTGCCTTTCTATACTGGTTTGAAGTCCTAGTTTGCCTTGATTTACATGTATCTAACAGTTGACTCTACTGGTATATGTGTCTCCAGCTTTAAGAAGAAGAAAAAATCCACTCTAATGATGGATATTAGTTGCCACTTAAAGATGCTCTTCAGATACTAGTGTTCCAGTTAACCATTAAAGATATATAACCCCTGTACAAGTTGGCAACCATACCAGGTCATTGATTTATTATCATTAAACTGCCTAATTAGTAGTTATGTTGAGATGAATGCTGGGTAAAATATTACAATGAATGCTAAATGAAAAATACATCTCAGGCTTGTAAGCTCCCACCTTGTGTAGTATTTCTGTGTTCCCTGACACCCTGAAGCCTAATCGTGCCTTCTGTATAGTTTTACATGTGTAGACTCTCTTCTTTGTTACGATTTGCCAATCCCCTGTTGCTCACATTGTACTACAGCAATAATCTTTGTCATTTTTGAATTGGTGTCCAGGTGGTTGCTGTCACATTACATCCATTTTTAAATGTTGCTCAAACCCACTGAGGTGACATGCGGTTTTCCAACAGTGTGAATTTTTTTTTTCTGAATTTTTTCTCTTCGATGGAAGAAAAATTTGCTGTCTTCTTTGACAGCTGGACAAGTAGAGATTGCAATCTCCTTTCCCTCTCAGTATTCTCTGGCAACATCATGAATAAGCAACATTTTAGATGGTTGACTTCCAAAAAATGTTTCTTGTCAAGCTCCTGTCAGGATTTTGGAAGTCAGGGAACAACTTTTTTCCAGTTGTGATTTTCTATAATTTCATTTCTGAAGTCTGAATTATGATTTTTTTTTCTTTCTGGGTTTTTTTTTTTTTCTGTAATAAAAGGCAGAATGGGAAGAAAAAGTAGCTCAGTTCCTTTTTGTGTTGATGTAGAGGGTGGTACATCATTGGAAATCTATAATGGGATTTTCTAAACTGGTAGTTTAATTATTGTTATATTTTAAGTTGAATTATCTCTATCATGAGCCAATGTCTAAATAACCTTTCAGTGATCATTTTTATGGTATCAGATGATTTTTAAAAATATTATTACATTTCATACTTACAAAAGATACTGGGAAATACATTAGACATTTCGGAATTTCTCTCAGTTATGACTATGAGAATGAAAAGAAAGTCTTTTAAACAGTCCTGGGATTTTTTTTTTCTGCTGCTATCTAGTCTACTTCAAGTTGTAATTTTCAGTGGTTCTTGTTGGTAACCCCAATTTAGGCCACTCTAGAGATAGGCCTCGACAGGATTATTTATAGAGAGAGAGCTCAGCTTAGTCGTTGAGAGCATGGACTCAGAAGATGGGCCAGCCCTAAACCTGATTCTGCCAGGATTCATGTGACCTTGAATAAATTTCTTACCCTCTCATTTGCTCAGTTTCCTCATCTGTATAATGAGGATAATAAAAATCATATTTACTCCATGAGGTTGTTGTAAGAATTAACTGAGTGAGGCTGGGTGTGGTGGCTCACACCTGTAATCCCAGCACTTTGTGAGGCCATGGCGGGAGGATCACGAGATCAGGAGATCGAGACCATCCTGGCTAACATGGTGAAATCCCATCTTTACTAAAAATACAAAAAGTTAGCCAGGGGTGGTGGCATGTGCCTGTAGTCCTAGCTACTCGGGAGGCTGAGGCAGGAGAATCGCTTGAACCCAAGAGGCGGAGGTTGCAGTGAGCCAAGATCGTGCCACAGCACCCCAGCCTGGGCGACAGAGCAAGACTACATCTCAAAAAAAAAAAAGAAAGAATTAAATGAGTGAATATGTGTTAATCTCTTAGGTTAGTAGCACATAGTAGGCATTGTGATGGTAAAAGAATACATACATACCTAATTTATATCCAGCCTCACATTTTGGTACTGGGAAACTGGATATCTTGTTCAACAGTGGTATTCATAGTTTAATCTCGGCAGCAACAAAGTGCCCTGGGGTTCCTGAGTGAGGTAGAAGAATTTATAAGTGTAAGCTGTTTCCATTTTAGTGTAGTCTAAGGTAACCCTCTCCTTCCTTTTTTTCCTGTTATGAGTAAGCTTAATTTTTTTAATATGTAGAGTTTACCTTTAAAGAAGTTAACACATCATTAAGATCTAGGTGCCTTCTTCAACTCTCCCCATTCACTCATTCCATTCCAATTTCATGTACTCCAATCAACTTTGGTATGTTTCGAAATGTTTATTATTATTTATCCAACTTTAGAAGGTTCTGGTAGAGTTAATTCCTGAGGCTAGGGAAATTCTTTTAATTAATAATCTTTCTGTTAATCACCCCATAATCTCCATCAACCCTCCAATCCACCCTGTCTGTGGCCAGACAGGACTGTGGTTTAGTTCAATTGCCATCAGGATACACATCACAATTCAGTGAGAATTTTGCCACCATTTTTCCTCCTTCAGAAGTTGATTACAGAATAGCCATCATTCAATAAAAGTCTACAGGCTTCTCTAATTCTCTTGCGGTTCACAGTCCTTTAGCCAACAGCAACTCTACACCATCAAAAGTAGGATTTACTGAGGTATCACTTAAATTCCCCCTTGATTTAAGTTCTTAAGTTTCAGGACCACTTAAGTATTATGAATGACAAATCAACACTCACATAGTACTGCAGAAGTATAGCTTGAGTAAGTCTAATGGGGAACACTTTTTTTACAAGCTCAGGGTAGGGGATATTTTTTGTCACTCCCTCAAGCAAGCGAACTACCACACCAGTAGAATTATAAATCGTTCTCAACTCTCCCTCCCTTTCTTTTTGTTCCACCTCCAGACCATAGTAGAGGTTTAAAATTTTTGTTGTTGTTGTTTACTTTTTTGGTACTTCGGGGTTACCTGTGGACCCCTTTCCAGAATATTTTACAGGCATACAATAAAGTGCAAAAACTTACTTAGGAAATCAGTTTTATGGAAATATACTGATCACGATTTTGAAAAATGTGAAGACTAATTTATGTGCTTTTATTTTAACACATTAAATAACAACAGCTAACAACAGGTCAAAAAATCACTGCAATTCCCAAGTACTGATGGATATAAGTGAAATATTGAGATTTCTATAGCAACTGGAATCTAATAGGAAAATAACTGTGATTTCTACTGTTGACATAGTCACAAGTTTTCCTGAAACTACTTTGCTTTTTTCCCTCATTCACAAGTGAAGGAAATGGGAAGATTCACTCAGAGATTAGTGAAAAGGATATTTTTTTTTCTAAGTTCATGAACCCTAAGTCCCTGAGGATGCAGACATATATACATCTAGTTTTCTATCCCTGAGGAGCTTTATAGTCTACTGGGAGAGACAGGTGGCAAGGTCAAAGAGTGCTGAGAAGTGGGGCCACTATCACCCCATAATCTTCATCAGCCCTTCAATCTACCCCAAATTATCTAATACAGGCACACCTCAGAGATAGTGTGGGTTTGGTTCCAGACCACTGAAATAAAGTAAACAGCAATAAAGTAAGTTATGCAATTTTTTTGGTTTCCCAGCACATATGGAATTTATGTTTATATTCTACTATAGTCTATTAGGTGTATAATAGCATTATGTCTAAAAATACAATGTAAATACCTTAATTTAAAAATATTACTAAAAAAATGCTAGCAATCATCTGAGCCTTCAACAAGTTGTAATCTTTGCAGGTGGAGGCTCTTGCCTCAGTGTTGATGGCTGCTGAATGATCAGGGTGGTGGTTGCTGAATGCTGGGATGGATGTGGCAATTTCTTAAAATAAGAAAACAAGTTTGACACATGGATTGACTCTTCCTTTTATGAAAGATTTATCTGTAGCATGCAATGTTGTTTCATAGCATTTTACTCACAGTAGAACTTCTTTCAAAATTTGTATCAGTCCTCTCAAACCCTGCCACTGCTTTGTCAACTAAGTTTATGTAATATTCTAAATCCTTTGTTGTCATTTCAACATTGTTCATAGCATCTTCACCAGGTGTAGTTTCCATCTCAAGAAACTATTTTCTTTACTCATCCATAAGAAGCAACTCTTCATTGGCTCAAGTTTTATCACAAGATTGCAGTAATTCAGTCACATATTTAGGCTCCACATCTTCAGGCTCCAGTTATCTTGCTGTTTCCACCACATCTGCAGACTTCCTCCACTGAAGTGTTTGAAGCTGTCAAAGTCATCTGTAAGGGCTGAAATCAACTTATTCCAAACTTATGTTCCTGTTGATGTTTGAATTTTCTTCCATGAATCACAAATGTTCCTAATGATATCTAGAATGGTAAATCCTTTCCAGAAGGTTTTCAGTGTCCTTTGCCCAGATCCATTGGAGTAATCACTATCTATGGCAGCTATGGGCTTACAAAATGTATTTTTTAAATAATAAGACTTGAAAGTCAAAATTGCTCCTTGATTGATGGGCTACAGAATGGATATTATGTTAGCATGCAAGAAAACAACATTAACGTCTTTGTACATCTTCATCAGAGCTCTTGGGTGACTGAGTGCATTGTAAATGAGCAGTAATGTTTTGAAAAAAATCTTTTTTTCTGAGCAGTAGGTCTCAACAATGGGCTTAAAATATTCATTAAACCATGCTGTAAGCAGATATGCTGTCATCCAGACTTTGTTGCTCCATTTATAAAGCACAGTTAGAGTAGATTTAACATAGTTCTTAAGGAACCAAGGATTTTTGGAATGCTCAGTGGGCACTGGCTTCAATTTAAAATCATCAGCTGCATTAGCCCATAAGAAGAGAGTCAGCCTGTTCTCTGAAGCCTTGAAGCCAGGCATTGACTTCTTCCCTCTACCTATGAAAGTCCTAGATGGTATCTTCTTCCAATAGAAGGCTGTTTTGTCTAGATTGAAAATCTGTTAGTTAGCGTAGACACTTTTATTAATTGTTTTAGCTAGATCTTCTGGATAACTTGCTGCATCAGCACTCGCTGCTTCACTTTTTACTTTTGTGTTATGGAGACAGCTTCTTTCCTTAATCCTCATGAACCAACCTCTGCTAGCTTCCAACTTTTCTCTTCCAGCTTCCTCACCATTCTCAGACTTCACAGAATAGAAGAGAGTTAGGGTCTTGCTCTGGATTAGGCTTTGGCTTAAATGAATGTTGTGGCAGGTTTGATCTTCTATCCAGACCACTCCCACTTTCTCCGTATCAGCAGTAAAGGGCTGTTTCAGTTTCTTATCATTCGTGTGTTCACTGGAGTAGCACTTATAATTTCCTTCAGGAACTTTTCCTTCGCATTCACATCATGGGTAACTATTTGGTGCAAGAGGCCTAGCTTTTGGCCTCTCTCAGCTTTTGATGTGCCTTTCTCACTAGGCTTAATTATTTCTAACTTTTCATGTAAAGTGAGAGATATGCAACTCCTCCTTTCACTTGAACAACTAGAGGCCATTATATAGTTATTAAGTGGCCTAATTTCAATATTGTTGTGTCTCAGCCAATCGAAAGGCCCAAGGAGAGGAAGAGAGATGGGCAATTGCTGGTTGGTGGAGCAGTGAGAACACACAATATTTATCAATTATGTTCTCCTTTTTTTATGGGCTTTATTGGTGGTGCCCAAAACAATTGCAATAGTAACATCAAAGATCACTGATCAGAGATCACTATAACAGATACAATAATAGTGATAAAGTTAGAAATATTGCAAAAATTACCAAAATTGTGACACAGAGACACAAAGTAAGCATATACTGTTGGAAAAAGTGGTGCTGATAGTCTTGCTCAACACATGGTTGCCACAAACCTTCAGTTTGTAAAAAAAAAATGCAGTATCCGTGGAGCACAGTAAAGTAAGCTATGCCTGTATTTAAAAAAATAAAATAAAAAATAGAATAAAATCTTAGGTTGAATATTAATAAAATAATGTTTAGAAAACATTAGTATTTTTACTGTTGCATAACAAAATATCCAAATAAAACTTACATGTTTTATATGTGAATGCCACTTTACATAATTCCCTTAGCTCTGCTTTCAAAGTACTGTTGCTGCCCAATGTCATATCCCCCTCCATCCATTTTTCTATATGGAAATTCTGGAGCCCCCACTGGGTTTTAAAACAAAAAATAGGTTAAAAGTTAATTGCAGTCTCTTAACATTATTATTATGTCAGTGCAATGCTGAGAACTTGTTGGTTGAGTGATGGTGGCAACTGTTACACAGTGGTCATATGGCAGATTGTAACCCTGAGGCCTATCCACAATTCAAAGCTCATGTCATTGCCAGCTAGTGTGATAACTCATACCTGGCATTTTTGTTTACTAGTGCAAATGGCACTGACATTTTGTGAAAACATTGTAAAAAGTTTGATTCATTTGGTCTATTTGAAATTAAGACAGGCTTGATGAGCTCTAGGAGCATTCACAAATTTAAATTTATAAATAGAGATGTTAAAGTATTTTATATTACTTTGTGTCATACCATTCATAATGTACTCTTCCTTAAAAGAAAGAGGAAAAGAAAGGAGATATTAAGTGTGTTAATAGGTTATACCAGTGTTTGCATGTTAGATAGTCATGTGGTTTAGCTTGTTACTTGGCATATGTGGACCCGATTGTCACATGACAAAGCACCTGTGGTGACTGTCCTTTGTTCACAGCTGCAGCCTCAGCTCATGCCACAGTACCTGAAACCTGGTATTTTATAAAGATTTGTTGAATGAATGTATGGGTAGGTAAATGAATGGATAGTTGGATGCCTGGGTGTGTGGATGGATAGAATTTTTTTTTAAAAACCCAAAACTTCCTTAAGCTGTAGTTAGTCATCTATAACATGGAAATAATAATACGTAACTGATAAGATTATTATGTGAATTAAAAACAATAATGTATATAAAGTACTTAGCTTGCATATAAGTGGGAAATAAATTGTAGCATTAATAAAAATATATAATTCTGGTTCTATTAAATAACTAAATATTTTTTGCCAATAATTAAAACTGACTGCTTTTGTGAGTCTAAGAAACAGCAGTGAACTTGGATTACAGTTTTATATTCTTTGCGTCTAGAAAGTGATGTTTCATCACAAGGCAAGGGCTTTCTTCTCATGACAAAGAGCCTGATGTAGCTGCTTAATAACTGTTAGTAACACTGAAAGGATCTACAGTAAATCTGTTAGAAAGCTGTGATCAAAAATGTGAGTGCCGATCTTCAAAAGCCCATTTCAAAGCTTGTTTGCTATAATACTATGTAGTGGTTTATTTGCCTTTCTTTGTAACTCATTAAATTAAAAATTTGGATTCATCCTCATGGGGTTTTCAGAAATGGTTTTATAATTTAGCATTCCAATGACACTTCTTATTTGCAGATTATTGTATACTAGTTTTTTTGTCCCACTGTCTCACCCCAGTGTAGATTATTAAGTCCCTATCATTGCAATTTGCCAAAACTCTCTGGATAAATGTCTATGAGAGCCAAGGCTCCATTTTACTTGTTTATCGAATATGGAATTAACGAACTATCTTGAAACAATGTTTATAACTAATGTTTATATGACAGAAAATTGGTGCTGATCGTAGTGTACATATGCAAACTAATGCTATTTTGTTCCCCTTGCCTGAACTCTGGCTACACAGGCAGAATTATATTGCTGTTGTGTTCAAAGTTCAAATACAATAGTAACTCCAGATGCCATTTTTGTGTTCTTGTGAACTTGGAGTGGGTAACCAAAAGCAAACAACAAAAACAAACAAAATTGGGACAGGTGAGAGGCAGTGGCATGGAAGGGAGTGTAGGCAGGAAACAAATAATATGATGACTACAGGATACTATATTCTGATGAAGACTTTACACTTATGGATTGAACAACTGTTAGAAAAAGATCAAACATATTATTTGCACAGGGGTAATGATTATTTTAGAATTACTTCCTGTCAGTGATAAATAGCTTTATTTAAGCAAAATCCAACCTCTTGAAATTGTTCTCCCTTTCAATGTTATTTTTGTCATTATTTTTTCTTCACTTAAATTACATATAACTGTAAAGCTCTTTGAAAAATAAAGTATATTATCTAAATGCATCTATTTAAATTGAATGGGTATTAAATTTATTAAACATTTACAAAATATAAGTAAGACATGAATTTAATATGAGTCTGTTGAATTTTTCATTGTAGTTGAATGAATGAATAATACATTCTAGTCAGCCTTTTCATTTTCTGGTGCTTCTTTTTAGCACCCATAGACTTTCATATATTGTAAACATTTTCTTCTCTATATCTAGTTTTAGAAAATAAAATGTTGGGAACACAGAATTGACTTCTGGAGACTGGGAAGTATATAACTAAAGTAATATGTGTTTGCTTTTTCTAATTTAATTTTGATTGTGGTGTGCTTAATTTATAATCTTTTAAAATGTTTTAATTTTACTCAAATAGATCTGTACATACTTTTTATACTCAATTAACATAATTATTTAGCTATCATACTTCCGTGTGTAAGATTTCTAGAGCATCGCCATAATGTAGCACTTTGGTTTGCAGGAGAGAAATTTTCACGGTACATTATTTACTTGCATTCAAGTGAAAATATTGTTAATATTGGTTGCATTTGAAGGATTCTTTCAAAACTACGTGGTGCTCAAGATGGATTTAAATGGAACATGCAAGAGACAGTAATAACAGAGAGATCACATTCTCTCTGTAATTTATTTTAATGCCATTACACAGGGAATTCAAGGCAGATAAAAAACTCCATTTACAGAAACCAAATGTGCAGAAATGGATTGTCATAATTCCAGATGAAATCAATAATACATACTCTCTGGCATATTTTTTATTAGAAATAACTTGGAAAAATTTATATTTTCTACTAAGTAAATATATAAGTTTAAGAAATAACTTATATATTAAATAAATAAGTTATAAGAAATACCATATATTAAATAAATAAGTTATAAGAAATAACTTGGAAAAATTTATATTTTCTACTAAGTAAATATATAAGTTTAAGAAATAACTTATATATTAAATAAATAAGTTATAAGAAATACCATATATTAAATAAATAAGTTATAAGAAATAACTTGGAAAAATTTATATTTTATACTAAGTAAATATACAATCATAGCCTTAAGATCTTTTGCAGCATTACTTTCCCCTTGATGAATTACAATGCAATTTTCTAGCCTACTAATTTTATTAAGGAAGCTAATGACTGGAGCAAAAGTCTAATCAGCTGCCAATCAGGATTCCTTGAAGCGCAGAGTGTCAAATATTGAAGCAATTTTTACAACTCATAAAAGCACTTATGTTCCATGGTATGTCATAAAACTTGTGATGAAAATCTAGCATTGATAAAGCTACCTTATTTCTCAAGTGTTTTTCCCCAAACAAACAGCTTTCAAATTTCACCAAATCTTTCATTAATATTCAAGTCTATTAATATAGCACTATTATGTTATCTGTTGTAGTATTATATTATCCAACTATAGCAAGATAATTAGTTATATATAAATGTCAGTCAGAGAACTTAGTGGATTCATCATAAAAGCTGTAATGGTGGAATTTTTTTTTCCATAGTAAAAAAATTGGTCTTTCTTCTGATAATGTTAGAGTGGGTTTTTGTTTTTATGTTACAGAAACAATGAGGCAGCACACTTTGCTTTCACCCTTTGCATCATTATGTTTGCATTGTTTATTTTTAACATAATGGTACATTGTTTCATGAAAAGTAACCATATTTCAAATCATTAATTCACTTGTCATTTATCATTTTAATACCAGAAAGTAGTTACCTTCCTGTGTTTGAAGGTACTGTATAATTGTATTTCTTTACCATGTCGACTTCCTGTCTCTTAAAACGCAGCAATTACGTATGTGTTTATGTGTTTCTTCATCTGCTTCATGCATATAAATATGTGCGGGTGTCTGGGGTTTTGTTGTTAGCTGAGAGGTGGGGAGTGTTTCCACACATCTGAATATTTGCTGCTGATCTTCTTGATGATCCGTCTGTTAATGTTTTTATCAAGCTGGCACACCTCATGTGGGATCTTAATAAAGTAATCAGCATTTTCCCTCTAAAACAAGTTTGAGAAAATCCTAGTTAAACTATTCTCTTCAACACTTGAAGGCCTTGGTTGTACAGCAAGCAGCTACTAATTCAGGAGGATTTATTTGGCTTTTCCTGAGTTCTCTGAAAAATCTATTTGTGTAAAAAGAACATACTGCATGATCCCCAGGGCTCCTGGAACTGAAAACTCAAGGATTTAGACGAAGCTACCCAGTTTGTTTAATCATTTGAAGTTTTGTTTCAGCAGCTCATGCTTTTCCTCTTACATTTTGGCAGAGGCAGAAATCTCAGATGATTGTTTCTGGGTACACATGTAAAAATTTTCTCATTAACCTTGGGGGTGGTGTAATGATAAAAGAGATAACATTTTGTTTCAAAAAAATAATACTAACTGAGCACATATTTCAATGCATTGCAAATCTGAAGGAATTGTCATGGCTAACACCATCTCAGTCTCAGTATTTGTGCCCCAGTTTTTTTTCAGGTCAAGAATGTAGGGAAACACTGTACTAAGTTCTCATTGGATCCCTTGATGCCTCATAAGACACCCAGACCCCTAGCTCTCAATTTCATTTCTAAATGTACCCCAGCTACTAGAATCTCTCTCACAATGATGACAAACATCCTCTTTAATAGGACAGATAAATATTCCTGTCACTCTTGACTGAGAGACAATACTCCAGGTCTAGGGGACATGATCTGCAAGGAACTTCCCATGATTCAGGCACCACTATTCCTGTTCATTTTTTTTCCATTGCCCCGGGATTTACAGCTTTCAGGAGTACCTTCATGTTACTCTTCTCATAAGAGGGCAACACCATATTTTTCTCACTGAATCAGAAAACCCAACACCACCTCTTTCCCCAGAGCACTGCCATTTGCATCCTATCCAGCTAGGTAGGGCAAAAGTGTCTTTCATTAGACTAAGGACCTCCACAGGCAGTGCTTAATTTTCATTTACCTTTGCCTCCATAGTGCCTTATACGTAGTGCCTAAATACGGATCGTGGGTGACTGCTTAGAGTAATAATAGCTAATATTTTTGTGACATTAGAAATGGACACAGTGGTAATACAGGTCAGGATTATAACTCAAAATCTTGGCAATGTGATGTTTATTGGAACAAAGGAACCTAAAGATCAGAATGCTTTCTCTATGTAAGATGACTAGGCCTGTAAAGTAGAGTGGGTCACTATTCTACAGAAACACAGATATCAATATTTACATTACAAATAAGATATATTAGGCCATTTATACAATTTACAAAATGGTTCATTATAGGACTCACTAACTGAAAGTACCCAGGTGACATTGAACGTCCAGTTTATTTTCAATATAATCTTCCTGAAATCTCTGTATTAATTTGGAAAAAGTCAACAAAGTAAACCATTCTTAATGTAACAACTGGATTTAAACTAGGGAGGATCAAAATGTTTAGGTAACAGAAACTAGCAGTCCATTGCGGATCTTTCTACTTTCTCTCTTTTTGCCTTTGCCTTTGTCTACGTCTACTTTCTCTCCTTTGCCTCTTCTTTGTTTATTTAAACATATATATATATATATATATATCTCACATGCTCAGAGGTTTATTGCTTAGTTTTGTTTTTTATAAAAATGGAGTCATACTATACACACTACTCTGCAACTTATTTATTTAAGAGTATATTATGGATATTCAGTTGGGTCTTATTAAAGATCTAACATCCTTTTTAATTGCTGCTTAATATTTTGTACTTTATACCATTATGTATTTAACCAAGAATGTCTTTATTAAATAATATAATCTTCACCTATGCCAGTTAATCTGTTATTCTTAGTGATTTAAGCTCCTTTCTCTCATCTGGAAAATACAGCAATAAATAGGTAAAATCCACAGTTTCTCCTTCAAGTGCTACGTGCAATAGGCCCATGAGGTAACCCCTGAAATTCATGTTTTCTTGGAAGTAATCAGCAGACCTGGAGGCCTGTGTATGTTTGTGAACTCCAGAGGTCCACACTCCTTCACTTCACACTCAGTGTCCTCCATACTTAGGGCTTCTACCCCCCTGCCCAGTTTTGTTAAAGAAATTACTCCTTGGGACATGGACAAAATAAAAGAAATAGCCATTTGTGTTTCTGTATCCAACACTTCTTTGTCCTGTCATGAGTTCAGTTAGTTCTACCATGAAGTATGGACTGTCTGGTAAGAGGAAAGCGTTTTAGAGATTAATGAGGGCAGCACTAGTGAAACTAGTCTCAAAGATGGCATAGTCAGTTTCCTCAGATATAGATCAATGCTGATATCTAAAAAGTTTATTCTTATGGGTAGGGATGTCTGGATGATAGCAATTTAAGTCTTCAAGGGAGAGCATCTCCGTTGCTTATAGGAACAATCATCTGGACTAAGTCATGACCACAGTTCTAACAGGGAAAGTAGGCAAGATCCAGCCCCCGAAGAGGAGTTTGCATTGGCTGCAAAGGGGATCCAAGACCTTAGCTCAGTGAGCCAAGCTTCAGGGAAGGACTGCAGTTCCCTTAGGGACATAGAATGCTAACAAAGAACTGGTTTTGGAGCTTGGTCATGGGGCTGGCCATACATGTTGGGGGCTGGCATGTTTATATGACAAGGTATTTAGGCTTTCCACACCTAAATATTCATCTATATCTCTGTAAGTGCATAGATCCCTAAAGAGTTTGCCCTGGGTACATTGTGCTGGTTGTCAGATAAGAATACCGAGGCTAATACCAGGGCCCTCCCTTTGTTAGAACTCTACATCTAATAAACACCCAGGCTTGGTTCTCATTGAGTCACAGGCTGGGTGGGGCTGAGCCTACAGGTTGAATATTCTCAGTTCTTGACTCTGGATCCAGGTGGAGTATGCATAGACTGATAACAACTTGTTTTTGCAGTAAGTCTGAAGATTAAAGCCCTTAGTTGAGCCAATAACTTCCTTCTCAGATAAGTCAAATCCACACATTCAGAATGGGAGCAGGAGGCAGAAGGGAAAATTTTGTAACCTCTTAACAGTTCTAGACTTAACACATCCTACTATCAATCTGAGTGGATTTGTTCCAGATGCTTGCATGGCTGAGATATGCAAAAAACTGTCTCCCCATGCTGATTGGTAGCATCTTTACATGGGCAAGTCTTCCTACTTGTAAAGAATGAGTTGGGTGTGTCTGGGACTTACTAAGGAGTCTCAGGTGTTGACAGCTTAAACACCTTGCCATGTAAATATGTCTGATCTCTCTTCCAGCTCTTACACAGTTGGCTGTGGTTACTGACTTCTTATTTTGTTCAGGTCTAAATGAAACTGATCTTGATCTATTACTTTACCCTAGACTGGAGAAACAACTTTAGTAATTATCTCCTCACCCCTACTTCCCTTTTGAGCTTTGTAAAAATAATTAAGGAGATCAGAATATATGGCATAAATTATCAATGGTTCTTCTCCATCGGAGGTTAGAGTTCCACTGTCAAAAATTAGTAATTATCATTCTTCTTACAAGTTTAAGACTCAAATGGAACTGACTTTTTCAGCCTATTTGTTGTCTATGGTAAACTAACAGCAAACAGCTGGATGTTCTTCTGTGGTTACATAACCTTAATGGAGATTAGTTCCTTTTATCCTTCTATACTGCTTCCCTACCAAATGATTAGATTTTTTGAGGGGCAGATATAAACCCCTTCCATTGTTTAAAAAACATTGTTAATAACCCTTCACACTACACACCAAAGTGCAGCCTTTAATATAGTTGCCAGAAGCAGTTCTGAGTGAAACACTGAAATGAAAAGTAAACTCATGTCATTTGGTCTATGATAAGCATTCACAGTTTGAAAAACCCCAAACAGGGATAGTCAAGTTGCAAGCACTATTTCCAGAATGAGAGCTGAAAATTATATACATAATGTGGAAACAATAGATCAATGAAAGGGAGTATAGAACAAAAGAGAGAAGAATTTCCATAGCCACTCCATAGAATATTAGGTCTATAGAATGTCAAGAGGGGTTATGTCCAAAACAGGGTTCTAGGATCAGATAAGTTTGGAAGGTACAGAATTAAATGTCATTAAATAGATTTACTTCTTGCAGTATTACTCATTATGCACTGTGAATTTCCAAGACAGGGACAGCGTATGCTGCATTTCCCAAACTTGTATGGTCTGATGAATCCACCGAAGACAATGCTTTTATAGGGGGACGTCATGAGGCCAAAGAGAAAAGAGCTTAAGAAAGGAGTTCAACAGGTGAAGAAGATTAGTGCATAGGAACTTACAGAGGGGAAATTGGTGCCTCCACAGCATTAGTTAGAACTAGACCCTGATATAATAGGGGACCAGAAGAAAGGAGGGCATGAGGAAGAGAGGACTGGGCTGCACATCCTGGCTTTGACTGGAACATATTTCCCAAATCCTTGGTGATCAAAGCCAAAGTAAATACAATCAAGGTTATATAGGAGTAATAAGTGATGGAGGTAGGGAGTCAGCTGGACAAGGCAGAGACTGGAAATCCTTGTTTTGACCTCAAGCCTCAATCCTGAACCATATTGCTATATTGAAATACAGTCAAGAAATGAATGTATCATGCATAGTGGCATGTCAGGAAGTTCAAGTGTGAGAAAGCCACTTTGTTATAGTCCCAATTCCTGGAGGAGGATATATGCCTCTCCAGATCCATTTGGCTTCACTTGTCTCCACAGCTGTGGCAATCAGTTCTGCATGGACTCCAACTATCTTCCTGTGGGGACTGCCGACCAGTGCCTCATCAAATCCCATTCCCACTGCGGATTTCTGTGTTGGTGCTACCTGGGGAACTCAGGCTGAGGCAGTGTCTCAGCTAGGTAGCAGCCTCTGTTTCTTGTTTATTTAGAGAGTAATTATGAATTCATAAACTTTCATATTATTACAAATCTTACTAGAGTATCTAGTAGGGGCTTAGTTATATGCTAAACAGTTGTAGTTTGAAAAGCCATAATAACTCTGGTTATTTGACAGATATCAAGGCAGGGCAAAGAGATACCCAACTAGGGTAGGTCATCCCATCAATATTTTGGAAACATATGATTGCCTCACATTGTATATCCTTATCATTGTTTTCTTTTAATTATTTTACATATAAGTTTAGACAGTTGACTGTTGGGAATTCCTATTCAGAGATTTATCTTTTAACCCCAAATGATTAACCTGTAAGCAGTGACTTTCAGTGTTCTGGTATTAATAATTTTACACATTTCAAAATTATAGTGGAAAGTAATTTTACCATAATATTTTATCTCATATAACAAGAGCATGGTATTTCTTTTGTCGAACTGCAGCTTTTGTAGATACCATACACATTATTAATTTCAAACATATCATTTATTCCACTAGAATTCCGTTTTTTCTTACCTAATTTCTTTCCCTTTTTAATACTGAGAAAAACAGTATGAGATTGACTATTGAATTTAATAAGATAGTAACTTAACACAATAACTAAAAACATTGGAAGTTTAAAAACAACAGTTTTTTCCTAAACCTGACTCGAAAACCATTGACATTTTAGCAAACAGATGGGTTTTATGTACCACATAATGAGGTCCTGGGCTCACTCGAGACCACCAGGTTGAAGGAATTCTAAAGCTGGAGATCTTTTAAAGATGGCAAAATGACTATGAGATTATCTAAATATATAATTAAGGAAAATAGATCTTTTCTGTTTGTCCTTGGTAAAGTCCTCAAGGTTGCATATGACCTTCCATTAATTTTCTTCAGTCCCAATAGGTGTTTATTTTGCCACTGGGAAAGAATTAGGATTTAGGTAATGTCTTTGCCTCACACTTAGGCTTCCTAACATGTTATAATGCACTCTATGTTCATTTCTTGCCTGTATTGCAGTATAGCAATATGGTGAGGACTAAGGTTTAGAGTCAAACAATTCAGGATTTCCAGTCTCTGCCCCATCATTTATTAGCCGTGTCTACCCTTGGTTAAGCTGATTACCCTCTCTGAGCCTTAGCTCATGAAATGAGGGCCATATAACGCATATCACTCTGTTGCCCAGGCTGGAGTGCAATGGCGTGATCATGGCTCACTGCAGCCTCGACCTCCTGGACTCAAGCGATCCTCCCACCTCAGCCTCCCAAGTAGCTGGGACTATAGGCATTCACCAACATGTACAGCAATTTTTTTTTTTATTTTTGAGATGGAGTTTTGCTCTGTTGCCCAGGCTGGCGTGCAGTGGCACAATCTTGGCTCACTGCAAGCTCCGCCTCCCAGGTTCACGCCATTCTCCTGAGTCAGCGTCCTGAGTAGCTGGGACTACAGGCGCCAGCCACCAAGCCCGGCTAATTTTTTGTATTTTTAGTAGAGACGGAGTTTCACCGTGTTAGCCAGGATAGCCTCGATTTCCTGACCTTGTGATCCGCCCGCCTCGGCCTCCCAAAGTGCTGGGACTGCAGGCGTGAGCCACCGCGCCCGGCTGCAATTTTTTTTTTTTTTTTTTTAAGAGATGAGATCTCTTTATGTTGCCCAGGCTGGTTTCACACTCCTTGCCTCAAGTGATTCTCCTGCCTTGGCCTCCCAAAGTGCTGGGATTACAGGCATGAGCCACTGCACCTCGCCTACTATAAACCTTAAATGATATAATGTATTACAGCAGACTGTGTTAAGAGACCTCATTTGTACACCTCAGGTGTTCTTTACTGAGAACACTTCCTATTCCTCGCCTTTATTCTGGCTGCAGGAGCATAGTTGGCTCATTCCAAGGCAAACTGGAAGTCTACAAAAGTAATGCCTCAAAAAGCAGTCCCCTATTTAGAATACCTCTGAGACATGTTTTACACGTTTTCCAGAGTCCCCCAGCAGAACTGATCTCCAGTCGCCCATAGAAGTTGCTTGCTTGACAGTACCTCTTTCCCTTTCTTTCTTGACCTCGTTTCTTCGTCCCCTTCTAGTAGGTTTCCTGGGATCTCTTTTCAAATAAATTACTTGTACCCCAATTTTTGTCTCACAGTCTACTTCTAAGGGAAAAATAAGGTGTGAAAAGCACTTAGTATTGTGTCTGGCACATAATATATTATAATAATTATTAATTTCAGAAACATATTTAATTCATTCTTTTTTAGAAAAATAAACCAAAAGTGCTACATTTTTGTAAACCACCCTCATGGTAGCCACATCAGTTACAGTTATTTTTCATTTTCTCTTATTGTTTTTAAGAAATCATTCTTTGGCTAGTCTTGGTGGCTCACACCTGTAATCCCAGCACTTTGGGAGGCTGAGGCGGGTGGATCACCTGAGGTCAGGAGTTCAAGAGCAGCCTGGCCAACATGGTGAAACCCAGTCTCTGCTAAAGTACAAAAATTAGCCGGGTATGATGGTGGGTGCCTGTAATCCCAGCTACTTGGGAGGCTGAGGCAGGAGAATCGCTTGAACCTGGGAGGCGGAGGTTGCAGTGAGCCAAAATCGTGCCTTTGCACTCCAGCCTGGGAGATGGAGTGAGACTCCATCTCAAAAAAAAAAAAAAAAAAAAAAAAAATCATTCTTTGAAAACTTGTGTTCTATTTGAACAGCAAAACCAGGTTCAACAAGTTAATTTGGGCAATGACTTTACATGCACTAATTTTTCTGCCTTTTAAAATACAATTTTCTGACACCTATTTTGGTCTGGCAGTTCATCTGAAAAATAAAAGCAGAATTTTAAATGTGTAGGTAAGAAAGATTATATTAGTTTCCGACAGCACTGTAGAAAAACAAGAGCTCTCTATTTCACTAAAAGCGCTCAGTTCCCCCTTTTTAGCAAACACTGAACATTGATAGTGTGTTATGATAAATTAACTATAATACCTTTGGAGGTCAAGTGTCTCAGAAAAAAGCAACAGTAACATCTTAGGCAAAATGGAAAGCATTAGATTCACACCTGTAACTCATTAATTTTAACCAAGAGTTAGATTTCACAGAAAGCAATTACCAGGATGGATTGAGTTCTTTCATACACAGGGTTTTTTTTTTTTTAAATTGTAAGACTGTTAAATATTTTCTCTGACTATAGTTGCCCTCAGCAATATCCAGAACTAGTGGCTATGGATTACTTCATTGTTTCTTTCTTTGGTAACTGAGAAAGGTTTAACTATTTATTACAACATTTAAAAAGTTAGATTAGAAGAAAGGATGCTTCCATCTATTTCATCTTTGTATTCTAAAAGAGTGTAGCTCTACTGTCAGTGGAATAACAGTGTGATAAATGCACTAATTACCTCTGCCATACAAAGCTTATATATAAATCCAAAGTGGACACTGTATGTGTGTGTGTGTGTGTGTGTGTTTTGAGGGTGTGCTTGTGTGTGTTCGTGTCTGAGTTTTGCTTCTGTGGTTGTTCATTTGTTAACAGTTATCTGTTTACAAGCTCTTTAAAGATGAATAACTTAGTTATTCAAACATGATAAAATCGTGTTTGGTCGGGTCTTGGTGTTAAAATTTACCTGACCTGACTCTTCTCAAATGTCTCTCTACAAATTCCAGTAACTTTATTGCTAAGCTATAAGAGGAATTTTTTTAGCTTATTTTTGCTTTGAGTCTGTTTTTAACTTTCTACAAATAATTTAATATCCCTTCTCTTTGCCTTTTCTTAATGAAGCAGCATTTCTATGTGTCTCCTTTCAGGGATATATGTAAATGTAGCTATATTGTTGATAGATTAACATAATAATCAAATAGAAATTAACTTCCTGTGATTCATCAATAAAACTCTATGGACCTACTTTTACTCAAAATTGTTGCTGTCAAGCATTTCAGGTATGAGTTAATTGGCTTTCTAGAAAATGATAGAGGCTATCCTAAATCTCAAAGCTCAATGATATCTTTTTATTTTCTGAGATGCCATTTGTCACCATGGCTTATTATACATGGGCTGATTCTCACTCCCTGGAAATAGAAATGAAGAAAGGAGCTGTAGGGTCCCCTGCCGCCTTCTATAAATGAGCAAATCAAGGACCAGAATATCTGTGGGACTCCTCCAGAACCTCTTACAGTTACTTACATAGCTAAGTAAGAGCAAAGGCTGGAAGTAGAACCCACTTTTCCCATAGCCAATCCATTTCTCTTTTCTACCAGGTGTCTTGTGGCATTTCCCCAGGGTTCTACATCTTATCTGCTGTAGTAGAATCATGGAGGTCATGAAATACTGGAGCTACAAGAGATTTCGGAGGTCTGCTCCCCCCACCCATTTTATACTTCAGAGGAAGAAACTGAGTACAGAGAGTTGGGTTGACTAAGAAATTCATATAGCCAATTGGCGATCTCCTTATAGCCATTCTAACTTTAAAAAGGTGGGGATTAAACCTGCTTTCAAAGCACAACCTGAACTGTTCCCTCATCCAAGCTTAAGAGAGAATCCATGACACCATATAAAACAGCTCTTTATTTCCACTGGCAACAATGGATGTATCCTAGTTCATTTGAACATTTTCCTCTCTCTATGATATAGGTTAGCTGGTTTATTTCTATATCCTTGCCAAAACTGGCAATGCATATAGGCTGAACCATGCTTGTGGAGAAAACACTATTCGTATTTCATTATATTACCTTCAGCAGCCCTTTACTGGCATTATGACTAAAACACGTGTCTCCGAGTTGTTGCTGGAGAAATGGCCGGCCAGTGAATTTGGCGTCAGACCAGTGACTATTCCAGTTGATATGAAAGATGTCATTACTCTGGGGGTTATATTGTGGTCATCAGGATATTTTCTAGTACTCCTGGTTCAGAAGTTTGGAGTATTCATCTTGAAAATTGATGTCTGTCCTCTATTTTGGGGGGAGATTTTCTGTGTGCTGTCTTGGCTTTCTTTGTTTCCTAGGCTATAGGTAAGAGTTAAGACATACATGAGTGTCTTCTAGTTAATAAACCTCACTGCCTTCTCACATGGCTGCTGTACATACCTGTCATAACATGTATGTGATATAACATACTCTCTCCCACACATACCTATGCACACACAGACTCACACACTCTCACAAGAAGGGAAATACATACCATTCTTGCCATAATGTTATTTCATACATTTGTGCTTTATTTAACATTTTTCAATGCATTAGTATTATGAACTCTTAAATTAATGTACCAAAGGGCATTTACGTAACTTTGAATATGTTGATTCAAAATCATTACAAAATATAATCTAATAAGTTACAGAGCCTCATTCAATGATTCCAGTTAGCATCCACTTCTAAGCGTGCTATTACTTATTCATTAGTAGAAGCCCTTTAATTTTATATTCTGCTCCTGGCAGTTGTGGCTTATTTGGTACTTGTTACAGCCACTTTAGACAAGTAAATAAAAATCAGATGAAAAATCCTCAGCAACAGCTGGAAATAAACCAGTAGTTTCTGTTTGGGTTTGGCAGAGTGAAGCACTGCAGGGCTATGCATGGAAAAATACCAGCCAGAACTGTTACACACTGTGAGAAAAGATTACATAGCTCTAGGGTTTTGGCCTTCTAATTACTAGGGGGTTTCTTTGTCCATGAAGAGTGCCACCTGCGTGGTTGGGCAACAATATAAAATAATTAAATCATTATCACAAGGGTAATAGTATACGTCTTTCTGGTTTAGCTGTGATAAGAAAACCTTAAACCTGAAATACATTAAACAGTGTAGAACATATGAAAAGCCTCTTTGAGAGGCTTATTCTTGTTGTTATTTAAAATTTTCCTTCACTAATGTTTAGTTCAAATACATGATAATTCTAGGGAATTACCCGTCTTTATCAGACCACCCAAGGAAGGAAGATGCTCTGCCAATAAGTAAAGCCATTGGCCTGTAAGAACTTGCTTCTGACTTCTAAGTCACACTCATTTTGATAAGCAGATGTCTTCTAAAATGACTGTGTGGCTTAGCATACTGAGCTGTTTTTCTTTCCTTTTCCAAGAGAGTATGGACATAGTTAAAAAAAAAAAAAAAGACGAAAGATTGTTAAGTACCTGATAATTTCAATAACATATTTGTAGTAACTGCATTGCAGTTAAGCCTTATTTAAAGTAAATTATCTATTTTGCATCCTTTTTTTTCAATAAACAGTTTCACTTCTAAGATGATGAGGGAAAAAAGATGATTAAGGTTTAGCAATCTTGTTGCAAGCTTATTTAAAATTAGTTGTTTAATTATCTACTTCAGATATTATTTTGCCAACTGGTTATGTTCATGCCCTGATTAATTATTCTTTTCTTCCAAGTTATACTCATTTTGGAAAAATCAGGTTTAGCCATAGCATGTGAAGCCCTTAAAATTGTCTGGAGACAGATATCTTGATCTCAGAAACTGAAATTATCTTAATACTTTCTGGAGTAAGACCAGGAATGGAAGAAGAAGAGAGAAATATTTCTTTATTTTTCCTAATTTTATTTCTTCTTTCAGCAGAGGAACTGTACTCTTAAAATTAGAGGGTCAGAGCCCTTGCTCTGCTGCTGAATTTATCTCTTACTTGAGGAATTAGGCACAGTCTAAACCCAGTACTATTTATTTCTCCCTTTAGAAATTGAGGAAGATACCTTTGGCTAATATTTTTCAAATTTATGTATTTTGTTTGTTTGTTTGTTTGTTTTTTTGGGAGATGGAGTCTCACTCTGTCACCCAGGCTGGAGTGCAGTGGCACAATCTCGGCCCACTGCAACCTCCGCCTACCAGGTTCAAGCAATTCTCCTGGCTCAGCCTCCTCAGTAGCTGGGAATACAGGCACATGCTGCCATGCCCGGCAAGTTTTTTGTATTTTAGTAGAGATGGTCTTTCACTGTGTTGCCCCGGCTGGTCTCAAACTCCTGAGCTCAGGCAAACCACATGCCTCGGCCTCCCAAAGTGTGGGATTACAGGCATGAGCCACATTGCCTGGCCTCAAATCTACATTTTAAAAATATTTTAAAATAGCGATTTTCAAACATTAATATGATCAGAATCACCTGAAGGGCTTGCCAAACTCTAGACTGTTGGATTCCACCTCTAGAGTTTCTGATTCGGTAGGTCTGGGATGGTTCTCCCAAATTTGCTTTCTAAAAAGTTCCCAAGAGATGCTGTTGTTGCTAGTTCCTGAGATCACACTATGGGAACCAAAGCCTTACAATAACTAGCCTTTTTCATGAGAAAATGGTAAGGAAATATACCACATGTCAAGAGAAGTTATCTCTTGGGTTATGGGAATGTTAGTAATTTTCTACTTACCCTTTTTTCCTCTATTCTCCATATGTCCTACAAGTTATATATAATACATATATGATTAGAAAAAATAATGAATGTTTTTGGAAGAACACTTGTTGAACTAGAAATTCATTAATCTCTGTTCATTCTTCCCTTCTGATGTCTTGTAGCAATATAATAATGTCAGTTCTCCTCACCTGCTGGGGACAGACACTCCTTTCCATGTCTTCTGAGGGAGCTTTCACTCAGCAACCACCAGACAGTTGCTTGGTTCCTATTAGAGTGCTGTCTTTATTGTGCCAGAATTTAGTACAAGAGGTGCTGGCTCTCCAAGATGAGCAAATCCCTTAATTATATTTCAAAAATTCTCCCCAGTTTTTTTTTTCTCTACCCTCCTCAGGTTACAATGCTAGAAGTTCTGTGTGGGCCTAAACACTAGTGGGAAAAAGGGCCTGGTGAACAAATGCTGGGTGGCATGCCCATTCAGACATAAAGAAGTTCTGCTCACCCTTTTGGGAGTGTACTCATTTTTGAGAAATTTGCCTCACTTAGAGCTCCTTAAAATAAATCAAACAAAATTATATATAAAATGTATGCTTTCCCAATTTCAGCCATTTCTTTTGGTGTTTCTCTTCTAATAACCTTCTAAACATTGTTGCTTTATGTTTTTATCTCAGATTTTTGAAAACAAACTAAATATAGCACCCTAAAAAACCTTTCAAATATTTTGGATTCTTTTATTTATGACTCTTACAAGCATGTGAGGGGGCTTGGTTAGAGAGAATAAAGGTTATAACCTGGTCTGTCTGTTGAGACAGTGATTTTAATTACATTTAATTCCCATTCACTCTGTATGTTACTTGATCCACTCATTGGTTTAAAAGCATATTGATAAATACAGCCATGGCTTAGCTTCTTGCCCTTCAGCCCGTCTAGAGTTGCATCCAGGCTTAAGTGAGTTTGCCACATTTAGATGTCATACTTTGTTACTGATGAGATCCTTGCTAGATAGTGGAGCCTATGTTTTTCTAGAGAAAAGTCCATATTCCATTATAAAGATAAATAAATAATTTGTTTCAGAAGGCTTTCAAGATGTTGGCTTATAGTCAAACTATAAGTAACAGCTTGAAAAACCTCAGTGCTTCTCACATACATGTTAATGGCTGTTCTCCTTCATAAATACTTTGAAGTGTTTCAGTAAATATTTTCCTAAAGAACTTTAACTTATTTGCTAACTTATTGAGTATCAAAATGTATGTTGTATATGACACTATGCTAGGCATATATATACAATATTATCCATAATTTTTCTAATTTTTTTTGCAAATCAGATAAATGTTTATTTTAAGATTCAGGGGGTAGATAAGTATTTGTTACATGAGTGTATTGTGTGATGCTGAGGTTTGGGCTTCTAATGATCCCATCACCCAAGTAGCGAACATAGAACCTGCTAGGTAATTTTTCAACCCTTGTCACCAGCCCTCCATTTCTCCCTCCTCTTTTTGGAACCCCCAGTGTTTATTGTCCCCATCTTTCTGTCTATGCATACCCAGTGTTTAGCTCCCACTTATAAGTGAGAACGTGCAATTTTTGGTTTTCTGTTCCTGCATTAATTGACGTAGTGTAATGGCCTCCAGTTGCATCCATGTTGCTGCAAAGGACATGATTTTGTTCTTTCTTTTAATGGCTGTGTAGTATTCCATGGTACATATGTACCACATTTCCTTTATCTAATCTACCATTGATGGGCACTGGGTTGATTCTGTCTTTGCTATTGTGAATAGTGCTGGGGTAAAAATACAAGTGCAGGTATCCTTTTGGGAGAACAATTCCTTCTCCTGTGGGTATATACTCAGTAATGGGATTGCTGGGTCGATTGGTAATTCTGTTTCTAGTTCTTTGAGAGATCTCCAAATGGCTTTCTACAGGGGCTGAACTAATTTGCACTCCAGCCACCAGTGTGTAAGTGTTCTGTTTTCTCTGCAATCTTGTCACCATCCATGATTTTCTGACTTTTTAGTACTAGCCATTCTGACTGGTGTGAGATCCTATCTCATTGTGGTTTTGATTTGCATCTCTCGATATTTAGTGATTTTGAGCGTTTTTTCATATGTTTGTTTGCCACTTACATGTCTCCTTTTCAGAACTGTCTGTTCATGTCCTTGGCCCACTTTGTAATGGGGTTATTTGTTTTTTTCTTATTGAGTTGTTGAAGTTCCTTATAGATTCTGGATATTAGACCTTTGTCAGATGCATACTTTGCAAATATTTTCTCCCATTCTATAGGTTGTCTGTTTACTGTGTTGATAGTTTCTTTTGCTATGCAGAAGCTCTGTAGTTTAATTAGGTCTCAATTGTCAATTTTCGGTTTTGTTGCATTTGCTTTTGAAGATTTAGTCATAAATCCCTTGCTGAGGCCAAGGTCTAGAAGGGTTTTTCCTAGGTTTTCTTCTAGGTAGAGCAAAACTTTAAATACACATTTAAAAAATATATTTTCTTCAGAAACCAGGATGCAAAAGAAATTTCCAATATTCCTATGTTTTATTAATAAATGTATGAATTTGAGCAATGAAAGAAAACATCTCAATTCTTTCAAAAAACACATTTTCCTTCTTTTTGGTGTTGTACTAATATGCTTCCAAGTGACATGGAAGTGACTACTTCTACTGGTCATCAGTGGTAGGATGGGAGGGTACCAAATCTGGCAGCAAAGAAGTTTACAAATCATATTGTAAAAAATAAGCAATTGTGAGAAACGGTTATTGCAATAAGTTCCAGAAATCATTATGGACTTCCATAAATCATTAAACTCCATAGCAAACTTAAGTACATTTTAGTTGGATTGGATTCTGGTTCAGAAAGCTAAAAAGGACATTGCTGGGACAATTGGCAAAGTTCTAAAAAGAACAAAAAAAAGATGATAGAACTGTACCAACATCCGTGGAACAGAATAGAGAACCCAGTAATAAGGCCACACACCTACAACAATCTGATCTTCAACAAACCTGACAATAACACACAGTAGGGAAAGAATTTATTTAATAAATGGTGCTGCGATAACTGGCTAGCCATATGCAGAAGATTGAAATTGGACCCCTTCCTTTCACCATATACAAAAATTAACTCAAAATGGATTAGAGACTTCAATGTAAAACCCAAAACTGTAAAAACCCTGAAGGAAAACCTAGGCAATACCATTTTGGACATAGAAACACGAAAATATTTTATGACGAAGACATCAAAAGCAATTGCAACAAAAGCAACACTTGACAAATGTGAGCTAATTAAACTAAAGGCCTTCTGTACAGCAAAGGAAACTGTCAACAGAATGAACAGACAACCTACAGAATGGGAGAAAATGTTTGCAAACTATGCATCTGACAAAGGTCTAATAATCAGCATCTATAAGGAACTTAAACAAATTTATAAGGGAAAAACAACCCCATTACAAATTAGGCAAAGGACATGAACAGACACTTTTCAGAAGAAGACATACATCTGGACAACAATCATATGAATAAAAGCTCAACAATACTGATCATTAGAGACATACAAATGAAAACCACAATGAGATACCATCTCACACCAGTCAGAATGGATATCATTAAAAAGTCAAAATACAACAGATGCTGGCAAGATTGTGGAGAAATACACTGTTGATGAGAGTGTAGATAGTGTAGATTATTTTAACCATTGTGGAAGATGGTGTGGTGATTCCTCAAAGACCTAAAAACAGAAATACCATTTGACCCAGCAATCCCATTACTGGGCATATACTCAAAGGAATATAAATCATTCTTTTATGAAGACACATGCACACATATGTTCATTACACTACTATTCATAATAGCAAACATATGGAATCAACCTAAATGCCCATCAGTGGTAGACTCGATAAAGAAAATGTGGTATATATACACCATGGAATACTATGCATCCATAAAAAGAATGGGACCATGTTCTTTGTAGGACAGGGATGGAGCTGGAGGCCATTATCCTTATCAAACTAACACAGGAACAGAAAACCAAATGCCACAGGTTCTGACTTCTAAGTGGGAGCTAAATGATAAGAACACATGGATACATGGGGGAACAACACACAGGGGCCTATTGGAGGGTGGAGGGTGGGAGGAGGGAAAGGATCAGGAAAAATAATGAATGGATACTAGGCTTAATATCTGGATGATGAAATAATCTGTACAACAAACCCCTCTGACATAGGTTTACCTATATAACAAACCTGCACATGTACCCCTGAACTTAAATGTTAAATGAAAACATAATAAAAATAAAACAGGGATGTATACACACACACACACACACACATGCACACACATATATATATAAAATGATGTGCATATATAATGGTCATATATATATGAGGTAAAATATTAACAATTGAGAAATCTGGATGAAGGAGATATGGAGATATAGGAGTTCTTTATACTGGCTTTGCAAATTTTTTAAAAGTTTGAAAGTATTTTAAAAATAAATTATGTAAAAGGATCATACCATATGTAGTTACGCATTAATCGTCACAACGTTTCTCTGATTCTTTACATCATGGCATTTAGCTTTACAGTTAAACTATTTGTACAAACTCTTGGTCATATAACATTCTGAGAAGACAATTAATTTTGGCTTTGAATAAATAAAACACTAGAAGAATTGTTTTCTCCTTACCACTTTGTGTCTTATGGCCATTAACAAAAAATACTGATAGATTGACTTTACTTTTTATGACTCTTTTAGGTGTCTAGTTCTAGAACGTATATTACAATTTTAAGATCTAATTAAAGCACTTTATTGCATACAGTATTGTCTCTTTTTTTCACTGTTGAACAGCATATTTTTAATTTTGAAATTCTTGTCCATTACTAATGGTAAGAATTAAATGATTGTTGGTTTTACAAAAATCACAATAGATGGAAAAGAAAACACTGTATTTTCTCACATGTGCATCAAATACCAGGGTTTTGGCTCATAAATCAGAAGAGCACAAAAAGATACAACTGGAGTCCTTCCTAGTTCCACTGTTACAGCCAAAATGCTGACATTCAGGCATATTTCCAAGACCCATGTTTCGGTAAGCCCTTATGTGCTTCGAGTGGGCTGAAAAGAATGTGAAATAATTTCACATGGCACCTTTTACAGAAGGCTGTGTGAGGAACACAACATTCTCTTTGAAAGAGAAAATCATCTTTGTAATAATAACCATTGGTTACTTTCTTTTTTTAAGGCGTGTAATAACATTAGAAGATTTACTTTGGAACTTGTTTGGACCATTATCAACACGTTAGTTTTGGTGACAAAATTTGCATTTACTACTGTAGAGCTGTAATACCTGAAAGATGCACCATCCTGACTTGGGACTAAGAGCAGCTCTCAACCTCTTTTATTCCCCTCAAAACCAACACTACCTCTGATATTAGATAAAATAATGAAGCTCACAGTAATTATAATGCCTATCATTTTATGAGCATCTACCATGTTCTAAGTGCCTTACATTCTTGATCCAAACCAATCTTCAAAACCATCCTTAAAGAAAAAAACTTTTCATGTTACAAATAAGGAAACTGAGGCCCAAAAGAGCTAAGCAGCTTGCCTAGCATCAAAATAGTATTGATGGACAAGAAATTCACCTGTTCTATGTCACTCTGGAACCTGTGCTTTTTTCACAAAACCTGTCTGAAGTTAGAGGGGTAACAAATGGTTACTAGCATGGCTAAGAGAAGTTAACATGTGGACAGCACTCGGATTTCAACTAGTTGGCAGATTATGCTTGCTTCAGTGGGGTGGGAAAACTGACAAATCCTCTGACATTAGGGCAAAGAACTTTGTTAGATGTCATCATTATTACAGGTGACTCTGATGCCATTTTATTAAAGGCTGTATCTTCTTTCTGTTTCTATCTACAATGCTTAGTGGTACACAACGCATGACAGGTGCCTAGGAAGTCTTTGTTAAATAAAAGAGTGAATGAAATATGTAATAGAGTAACTTATTGAATGGCAGCTTAATGGCCTTAGTGACTAGAATTAACTGGTCAAGAGTTAGGGGGGTATTGCCAGTTAAGATTTCAAGAACAGTTTTTTTTTTTTTTTTAACTGCAGTATGGGTGAAGAAGGGTGAAGTAGAAAAGTTTACAAAGAATTAAGAACTGATTTTGAAAAATGATAAGCCCTGACCTAATGAATTACATTTTAAAGCATTCTTTAGTTATGGAATAGGAATATATAAAAGCAGTGATTATCTTCTTTTTTCTTCACTGTTTCCAATTGGTTGTATTTTTTTTTCTCTCCTCAGCTGGAAATGCCTAGGTTCCACAGTTACAATGTCTGCTGATTTTATATTACTTAAGTCTTGTAGTTTTTTCCTTTAATTGTGAAGCCATTCTTACCTAAGTTCAATCATATTGGAATAATTTTCATACTCCTAAATTAGTATATTAGAATTTTTTTTCCTCAACCTATCTTTACTAGCATAATTAACTTACATATATCCATCCTTTAGATTTCGTTTTCTTCCACAGTCACTGGAAGGTGGTTCAGATTCTCCAGGGCACTTTTATCTTCCCATTCAAAAACATGTCCACTTACATTCTCCCTGGATTGTGAAGCATTATGCACTCCATATGAATGTGGAGGCACCATTTTCTTCTGCCTCCTAGTAATAAACTGCTGTTTTTCATCAGTTTTAATATTTACTTTCAACAGAAACTATCAAGATTGCCATTATACTATTTGCTAATAGGAGGCCTGCCCTTTTTAAATATGCTTTTTAAAAAAACCCAGATTCCTTTTCTACAGGGCCGAAATTAAAGCAGGTTATGACCATGGCCCGTGAGGCATGGTTTTATGACTCTGCTGAAATCTCAGCCTCCTGCTCCTCCCCTTGAGGGATAAGAAGCAAATATGCTTTGGTAAGATTGATGAAGCAATGATATCCCCAAGTATATTCCTATTAAGTTCCGGTTTCACAGAACTTACAACAGGGTAAAACCCCCAAATAATAACTTTCTCCAGATATTTATGATATATAGTTTATAAATTATTACCTAGCAAAAATACTCTTGTATACAAATAATCAGTATTTTCTTCAAAGAGAGTATATTTCTGGATTAATTTCTGAAAACATTCTTAGCAGGGAAGTTTCCAGAAAGTTGGGGACTTTCTGTATCCCTTGACTTTTGATTTCTGTGCGACAGAGCTCAGTAGTAAATTGTCCTTACCATCCCTCATTTACCTTCTAAAGTACTGAGTCATTGTAGAATATTTTTAACATCTTGTGTTTCCAGACATTGCTTCATTTGCAAACTTAAGAACATTTAAATATTTAAGAGTATTTATTTTTTAAAACAGAGATTTCATACAAGTGACACAGCTAAGTCCAAACACTGTATTATTTATGTCCCCAGCGCTTGACTTTTTGAGTTTCTTTTCTTAATATTTCAGTTCTAGAGATTTCATGTGATATACTAGATACCAATTACTAAAGTGTTGTTCAGAGAGCAGAGGGATAAAATGTTTTCTTAGTGAATTCTTTAAAAACTGTAGCTGTGGAAGCAGGATTGCTCTTGTTTCATCCTGACAGGAATGGTAGATTTAATAGGTTCCCCAGAGCTTTTTATCGCGTTATAACTCTTTCTGTGATGGTCAGTTTTGGGTCCACATTATGTGACCTGACTTTCAACTTGTTTGAACTGCTGTCAGGCTGCAGAGGAACTGAAGGCTACTAGATAGTCCTGTAGTTTTCCAGTTGGGAAAACAACAATCCTGCCTGAAAACTTCTGACAAGGTCCAATACTGTTCTTCTTATAGCAAAACTGAGTCAGCCTGATACCTGGAAAAATCTTTACCTGCTCAAAGTAAAGCAGTGTGGCCAGAATGCCTTATCGTAATGTAAATCTGTGTTGCTTTGCTCTACAATAACAGCTTGTCTATCTCTTGTGATCATTCATTCCCTGAGGTTGAAACTATTATCATGTCAGCAGAGCTCCCTTCTCAGTTAGCTTGCATTGCTAGCCAGCACTCCTGTATAAATCTTGATGTCTCCTAAATGTTCTCCCTAGATCCAGTGTGTGGTATTTAAATTAAGGAAGCTCAGACATGTCTTGAAAGGAACTCTAAGTATTGCATCTAGTCTTGCCAATCCACTGATTAAAATTCTTGCCAAGTGTTACATTATGCACAGCTTCCTTATTTTGGCTGTAAATTTCATTGCATATTTTTCTAGGATGAGAAAGTTTGTACTTTTTATTTCATAAGCCCACATAATAAACACAGCTTTCTTCAAAACCGTTTGAGGTGTTGGATGCGTGTGCTGTGTTAAATATAGGGCTCCTTTGTGGAGGAAAGCACATGTGGCTCATTTTAACTTCACACACAAGCATTTTAGACAGGGCAAAATGGTTCTGCTGGGTAAAAAGAAAATAGACATTTCGATGAGCTGCAGGATCATCCAAGCCATAGCTTTATCCTCTCTGAAATCTCTTCTATGCACTTGAAGAATGAACAAAACTTTCTTTATGGACACAGAAGAACCCACTCTCTTCTCCCCTATAGCCACTGCCACTCATTCTGCCCCTGTATTTTAAATTTTTAGTGGGTGAATATGTGAATCGAAAGCTCTCAGAGCTGGGGGTGGTGGCTCACACCTGTGATCCTAGCACTTTGGAAGGCCAAGGCAGGCAGATCTCTTGAGTTCAAGACCAGCCTGGGCAACATGGCAAGACCCTGTATCTACAAAAAATAGAAATATTTGCTGGGCATCATGGTGCCCTCCTATAGTCCTAGCTACTTGCTACTCGGGGACTGAGGCAGGAGGATGACTTGACCTCAGGAGTTTGAGGCTGCAGTGAGCTATGATTGCACCACTACACTTTAGCCTGGGCAACAGAGTGAGACCCTGTCTCTTAAAAAAAAAAAAGGCTCTCACTTTTCACTAAATAAATGCTTCTCTAGCATCAAACTTTGTGTAGCGTCCTTTCAGCTACCATTCTGAAGAGAAAACCCCAATGTCTTAGAGAGGGAACAAATAGATTTAGAGGGAGATTAGCAGAAGCCATAAAATGCATACTTTGGACCCAATGACTGGGCCTGCATTTGGAATAAGGGGTAGAAAACTGGATAATTCGCTCCATTTACTTCTGTAAATGTATTTTTCTTTGGTAGCAGCCTTGCAGGAGAAGGACATCTTTGAAGGTCTGGAGGTGGGGCTCCACGGACATTCAAATAACGCAGGCCTAGGGTACAGGGACTGAAAACTCACTGCATGTTTGATTCGGACTGGGATCCTCCCATAGGTTCCATTGGCAAATGGCTACTTTCTAAACAAAAAGAAATAGTTCTATAATTAATTTTTCTTAAGGAAAATCGTATCTCAACCTATTAATTTAGAAATATTTTAAATGAGTACATGGGGATTCAAATTTAGTTATACAAATCACATGTGACACTGTTCATGCTGTTCGTATTTCAGTATAGATTAAAATTTTTTAATGCTAAAAAGAGCTTTTCTTGCTCTTTTAGAATTTTTTTTCATGCACATTTCCATGAAAATTTAGAAGTTATGAGGGCAAAATCTTCATCTATACACAAACACTTTTTTTAAACAAAAAGGAGTAAAATTTCATCAACATTATGAACTATGAGCCCTATTGAATAATTTTTTCCTGTAAAAAGCAGAATCAAGTTATGAAATGAAGAAAATAATTAGGTCTTTTCTAAAAGTTAGTCTTTATTAAGCCCAACTTTTTCTTAATCAGAAAAAGATGTCAAAAGGAATAATTGTATTGCTTGACAAAGTGATCAAGATGTTTTCTGCTCCTAAGTTATTTCTTCATGTGACAATCATTCCTTAAAGCTCCTCTTAATAAATAATGGAAAGAAAGAAAGTTGATGTTTGGATTGGGGCAATAAATGTCATCTTTATGTGTGTAGTTTGGAGAAACGGGCTTCTTGTTTGCCATCTCCTCTCCAGAGTTACAGATACAGTGTCATTGGTCCTTTTAAAAGTATGGAAAGCAGAGTGAATGGCAAAAGGTTTGCCAAAACAGATTATCTTTTGTATGCATCAAGATTTTATATTTTTGCAAATATACATACACAGACAGGCTTTTCAAAACCATTTTCCTTCAGACATCCAAGTGAAAGTTCAGAGTGATTTCTTTTTTGCTCCTTAATATTTTTAATCCTTTATCATCTTACCTAAAGCCATTAGTATTTCCTGGAGCAGATGGGGTATAAGCCATAAAATGACATATTTACTTCTTTGTAGGAAGAAAATTAGGAGAAGAGATTCTATAACACGATTGAAGTTTAAAAGCTAAATTCCTTGAGGAAAGATTATCTTTCTCCATAGATCTCATTCTCTGATAAAACAAATGAGGTTGTCTCAGAGGCACCTGTTAATATTGACCTACATCATCCCTAGTTCTGACCTTGTGTCCCCAGCCACTGGGAAGTTTTTGGTAGAAAAGGAACTATTAAGTTGGTTCGTTTCTTATTTCTTGGAAAGAGAAAGGTCTCCCTCCCCTTGCACTTCTGCTTGATCTGGTCTCTGAAGGAGACTTCCACAGAAACAAGGGCACAATCTGTGCCTTGCAACTACGCCTATCATTTCCTCTTTACTTAAGGTCAAAATTTCCATTACTGCTTAGACTCTATTAATAATGGGTTTGAAGATTATTTTGGGGAATTATTCTTTCAAGGAATATAGTGTTAGGACCTGTGCCTTGAGAAGGGTCTCTGCCTGGATGGAGGAACGAGGATGCTCTTGAGAAAGAACTGAATTGTAAATTTTTTCTTTTCAAGTAAATTTCCCAGTTGTTTTAAAAAAAGGTATGTTGCTGAGCTTTTGAGGAACTCTTCAGAATACCAGAGATGTCTTCAATTTAATAACATCTTACAGCACCGTTTTCACCAGCTAGTATATCCTTTGCCTGAAAATCCCTGTCATCTACGATGATGAATTTACTCCTCATTCAGACTGTCTCTCTGAAATACCAGAAAAATATGATCTTCATTCTCTTCTCTGGACCCTTTAGTAGTACCGAACATGAGTAAATTCAGCCTCATTGTTGATGGAAATATCCCTTCCTGGTGAAAACTGACAGAATCTAAGCAATCTTAAGGTCCCATGGCTACCAGTCTGGCACATTCTAGGTTTTTCCAGCTGCCATTTCTTCTTTAGTGGTGTGGTCAGTACTCCTCTGGCCCCTTCAGTGAACTGTTTGGGGTTTTACCCACTCTGGCATTGTCTTTACAATGTTTCTTCAGATCAGAATTTCCCAGTAATTTAACACTTCTGTAATGACCAAAGAGAAATTTCTTATCCAGAATGTCAAGGAATATGTCTCAGATAAATGAGATGTATGCCTACAACATTTCAAAATGGCATCAGGCTTCAAGTTACAGAAACACCATCCACATCCTAGGTAGTGACTTACACAAAACACAAAGTCATTTTTTAAAGAAAACAACTGTTTTCTCTCATTGAATGAGAAGTAGTTCAGGGCTAATGTGACTCCTTCACAGATGATGTCAGAGATTGAGACACCTCCCAACTGTTCTTTCTACCACACCATAGTGTAGTCAGCACGCCCATGTTGACTAGATGGCTGCTGAAGTCTTACCCCCATGTGGTTAGTCTTAGGCAGGAAGGTGGATGAGTAGGAAATCAATAATAATAAATAATAAATAAATAACAAAGATCTGCTATGGAAGTAAGCCCTCTGTAATAAGCTTGCCTGGAAGCCCCACCTAATGGCATCCACCTCCATCTAAATTGGTCACTCATCTCTTTTTCATCTTTGAAAGAGATGCTGATAAATGTACATTCTAAATTGGGCATATAGCCTGCCCAATAATATAGGGATTCTGTTACCAGGGAAAATGAGAATTGATAGTGGGTAGGCAACCACCAATCTATGTCATAATGATATTTTCTTTGATTTAGAATTTCTTTTTAAATTGGGATCATGCGTATGTGGAAGAAAATGCATGAACTAGGTCTTAAAATATTTTGTTTACTATGAATTTAGCATCTGAAAAATACATCTTTAACATACTCTGGGCAGGATTTTAATCAGCTTGACTTTTTTGCTCTCAGACCTAATGATGAGATATAGGTCATTGTTTCATATTTTTCCAAGAAATTTTAAGGGTCTACTGTAAACATTTCTGAGAAACATTTTTTTTCTCATTTGCTATTTCAAGTTCAGAAAGAGGAATAAAAGTCACTGTTTCTTGGGTGTCTGCATATTATTTAGATCTTAGAGTCTAGGAGAGAGAAGCATCTCTTGGTTTTTAAAGATCAGTCCCTACGTTTTTGGATTTGAGATGAAGAATGCTAGTGTGTGATCTGTAACTAAAAACTGCTCCAGTTTCCTGATGTGTAAATATTTATTCTATTATACTTATCATCTTCTCCTAGGATCACGGCCCAAATCTCATCTTCAAATTGACCAACAAGATGAGGAGGTTCATAACAAGTTATTTTTTAAGTCAGCCCAAGGCAGGCTCAAATAAATTAGCCAAATTCCTCACATCTGTGAAGCTTCAAGATGTGGATCTCCTTGTCATTGCATTGTATTTTCTTAGAGATGTTTCTTCTGCTCCCTAAAGGAAACACTGATGCTATTCAGTACCTGACACATGAATCTTTCATGCAGGCTATAGGTGACCTCTAATGGAATCCACTTTTTACCTGATTACTTCAGCTATATTGTTTTTCCTCCCCAAGGGGTTAGGACAGCTATTTAACCTTATTGTTTTGTGTCTTCCTTTGAGAGTGGCTTCTTGCTTTGTATCCTTTCTGATGAGGATGATGATGATGATGAATATCTGTGTAACAAACCACTTCCAAAGTTTAGTGACTTAAAACAACAGCTATTTAATTATTGATTCTATGGGTTCACTGTAAAGCTGGGCAGTTCTTTTTCTGTTATCTGGCCTCACTCATATGTCTGGTCAGTTGCCAGGAAAGCTGAATGCTGGCTAGTCTAAGTTGGCCTCCGTTGAGATGGCTTAATCCTGTTCCATATAATCTCTCATCCTTCAGCTAGCTGATCTGGACTAGTTCACATGGGAGCTAAGCAGAGTTCTAAGAGAGTGAGCAGAAATGTGAAAGGCCTCTTGAGACTTAGGACGAGTACTGGCACAGAGTCACTTTTGCCTCATTCTATTGACCAAAGCAAGTCATGAGATTAGCCTAGATTCAAGTGGTAGGGAAACAGATTGTATCTCTTGATGGCAGGAGCTGCAGAGTCATATGGCCAAGGGCATGGATACAAAGAAAGAAGTAATTGCTGCCACCTTTATGAAAGGTCTACCACATTAAGATTCTTTGAGCACTTATTCAGGCACTGTATGAGCTAAGCACTGTACATGTTATCTCATTCAATTCTCATAAGAACTCTACAAGGTTGATATTAATATTATACCCATTACATAGATGCAAAAATTCTAAGTAACAGAGACTGGCATTTTGATTTTAAAGCCCTTTTAATTACCAGATCTGTGGACTCCAAATGTTCTTGATTGTATAGTTCTCTCAGTACAAATATTTTGAACATGTACTTATATGTATGTGTATATTTGCTTATAAATTACATACAAGTACTACTGTCATCTATATATTAAATATTAATAAACTTGAACTTCATTCTTATCTTTTTAGATAAAAATTATAAATATCAGCTAAAGTTTCAGTGCATTTTTTCATCCTTTATATGAATGTCTTGTAGCCTCACTTTGGAGACCATGCATCAAGCGGCTCCTTATGCCCAAGATATTTCATGATTCCCATGTATAGCGTTAAGTGAAACAGTGTTTAATTGAAATCCTACTTGTCACTGAGTTCAGTTCCAGTTCCAGTTAATATTGCTTGCTTTCAATGCAGACTTTTAAGGGTGGGGACTCTTCCTCTTTGGATATTTGATTAGGACTTGCGGAGGAGTGTGAGAGCAAGGCTTTAATTAAATTTAGAGAGGATCTTTTGATTTATGAGAGTCAGGACTCATGGTTTCATGTGTCCAGTGAATACTCAGATCACTTAACACAGGGCCCAATTGCTCATCACTTTCTGGAGCTGTGTCAATAAAACAAGATAATGTGGAGGAATGCTTCTCAAAGTTCTCAGTTGGCAGTGTGTGTCTCTGTTATCTGCAGAGATTACGAAATGCAGACTCTGGGTTTCCACGGCTGGAGAGACTGATTTTACAGATTTGAGACTGGGTATGGGAATCTGCATTTTTACTAGGCTCCCTTGGTGACATTGACCACAATTTTAGGGCCATAAAATCTGAATTCATATCTGCCACTTAGGTGGATGACCTTAGATAAGTAATCTATTCTTGAACTTGTTGAATTTCTTCAACTATAAAATGGAAAAGGTGGCTGGGCACAGTGGCTCCCACCTGTAATCCCAGCACTTTGGGAGGCTGAAGCAGGTGGATCACTTGAGGTGAGGAGTTCGACACTAGCCTGACCAACATGGTAAAACCCCATCTTTACTAAAAAAACAAAAAATTAGCTGGGTGTGGTGGTGGGCGCCTGTAATCTCAGCTACTCAGGAGGCTGAGGCAGGAGAATTGCTTGAACCTGGGAGGTGGAGGTTGCAGTGAGCCAAGATCGTGCCACTGCACTCCAGCCTGGGCAACAAGAGTGAAACTCCATCTCAAAAAAAAAAAAAAAAAAAAAAGGAAAAGGTAATAAAGCTCAAGACCACCTTGCAAAATATTTTGCAAATTAAATTTGTGATAATTTTGTCAAAGTGCTTTATAAAATGTAGTACATTAATATGTGACCCATTCCCTAAAATGTTGTCAATCTATTAAAAGATGTATTCTCCATACTAAGGTATTCAGTATATTGTAAATTACTTTTAATTTCAATGACAACGTGATTCTGAGCTTCTCTGCCCTATTCATTTGGGTCCCAAGGAAAGAGACTATGGTTTATATTTCCTTTCTTCTCTGCATGAATGGAGGTAGAAGACAGTAGGGATTTATAACAGACTTTAAGTTCAGGCAAACATGGGCTCTGACCCCAGCTTCTACATTATCTTGCAGTGATTACTTAACTTCCACCTTTTATTTATTAAGTAGTGATCCTAATGAATTCTTCCTTTCAAAATTTTTATCATGATTTTATCATGATTAAATGAGATATAGCCAAAATTTATTGCATACTTGCTGCGTGCCAGACATTATTCAAAGTGCTTGTCAGTTTACTCATGAAAATCCTGTAATTTTGAGTGGAGGTCCTATGAGGGATCCCATTTTAAAGATGAGAAAATCAAGAAAAAGAGATTTAAATGGTGGCACTAGGATTCAAATCTCTGCTGTCTGACACCTTAACCATCCTCTTTCTACTTCGTAACACTACCTCTAAAAAGTGAAAGCTTTCAAGTCACTTAGCACACCAGTGGGCACACAGCACATCTTCAAAATATGTGACATTATTATTGTTGTTGTTAATATTATTATTTGATTTCCCCACAGCTTCATGCAGAATGCTTTGTGCAAGGTAGTTGTTTAAGAAATTTATGGTAATTCGATTTTTAAAGAACCGTGTTGTATCCTCTTGGGCTTCTGAGAGATATATATTCAATGAGCGAAGCCTCTTACTTTTTAGGCTAATATGATTTATGCAGCTGCTTTTAGATTAAGTTACCATCTTTTATTTACAAAAAAAGATTAAATAAATATGTGAAAATCCAAGAACTCCAAAATCTCCCTGTGAAAATCCAAGAATTCCAAAATTTCCCTTGCTAAAAACTGTTTAGAAAATCATCTTTGTAAGACAAGAAGGAGACAAAGACCAAACCTACTTTTGATTGGTGTACCTGAAAGTGATGGGGAGAATAGAACCAAGTTGGAAAGCACTCTTCAGGATATTATCCAGGAGAACTTCCCCAAACTAGAAAGACAGGCCAACATTCAAATTCAGGAAATACAGGGAACACCACAAAGATACTCCTTGAGAAGAGCAACCACAAGACACATAATCGTCAGATTCGCCAAGGTTGAAATGAAGGAAAAAATATTAAGTGCAGCCAGAGAGAAAGGTCAGGTTACCCACAAAGGGAAGCCCATCAGACTAACAGCAGATCTCTCTGAAGAAACCCTACAAGCCAGAAGAGAGTGGGGGCCAATATTCAACATTCTTATAGAAAAGAATTTTCAACCCAGAATTTCATATCCAGCCAAACTAAGCTTCATAAGTGAAGGAGAAATAAAATCCTTTACAGACAAGCGGAGGCTGAGAGATTTTGTTACCACCAGGCCTGCCTTACAAGAGCTCCTGAAGGAAGCACTAAATATGGAAAGGAAAAATCGGTACCAGCCACTGCAAAAACATACCGAATTGTAAAGACCATCAACACTATGAAGAAACTGCATCAACAAATGGGTAAAATAACCAGCTAGCATCATAATGACAGGATCAAATTCACACATAACAATATTAACCTTAAATATAAACAGGCTAAATGCCCCAATTAAAAGACACAGGCAAATTGGATAGAGTCAAGACCCTTTGGTGTGCTGTGTTCAGGAGACCCATCTCATGTGCAAAGACACACATAGGCTCAAAATAAAGGGATGGAGGAAGACTTACCAAACAAATGGAAAGCCAAAAAAAAGCAAGGGTTGCAATCCTAGTGTCTGATAAAGCAGACTTTAAACCAACAAAGATTAAAAAAAAGACAAAGGCATTACATAATGGTAAAGGGATCAATGCAACAAGAAGAGCTAACTATCCTAAATATATATGCACCCAATACAGGTGTGCCAAGGTTCATAAAGCAAGTTCTTAGAGACCTACAAAGAGACTTAGACTCCCACACAACAATAGTGGGAGACTTTAACACCCCACTGTCAATATTAGACAGATCAATGAGATAGAAAATTAACAAGGATATTCAGGACTTGAACTCAGCTGTTGACCAAACGGACCTAATAGACATCTACAGAACTCTCCACTCCAAATCAACAGAATATACATTCTTTTCAGCACCACATCACGCTTATTCTAACATACATCCACAACACACTTATTCCACATAATTTGGAAGTAAAATACTCCTCAGCAAATGCAAAAGAACGGAAATCATAACAAACTGTCTCTCAGACCACAGTGCAATCAAATTAGAACTCAGGATTAAGAAACTCACTCAAAACCGCACAACTACATGGAAACTGAACAAACTGTTCCTGAATGACTACTGGGTAAATAACGAAATTAAGGCAGAAATAAATAAATTATTTGAAACCAATGAGAACAAAGACACAACATACCAGAATCTCTGAGACACAGCTAAAGCAGTGTTTAGAGGGAAATTTATAGCACTAAATGCCCACAGGAGAAAGTGTGAAAGATCTAAAATCGACACCCTAACATCACAAATAAAAGTACTAGAGAAGTAAGAGCAAACAAATTCAAAAGCTAGCAGAAGACAAGAATTAACTAAGATCAGAGCAGAACTGAAGGAGATAGAGTCATGAAAAACTCTTCAAAAAATCAATGAATTCAGGAGCTGGATTTTTGAAGAGATTAACAAAATAGATAGACCACTAGCCAGACTAATAAAGAAGAAAAGAGAGAAGAATCAAATAGATACAATAAAAAACGATAAAGGGGATATCACCACTGATCCCATAGAAATAAAAACTACCACAGGGCCAATTTCTAAAATAACTGGATTTCACTAAATGGTGCATTTAGTGTTTTTCAAAATCTGTATTTAGAACTTTGTCTTGGTTCTCTTTTATTTTTATTTTCTGATAGCTCTACATTCATTACTGTACAGTACCTGATACGTTTCTGCTCAATGCTTTGCAGCTTGTTTTTTCTCTTTTCAGGATCAACTTGTTCATTTGCTTATAAAATGATGAGCTTTACCTGAGGAATGCCAGAGAGGCAGATTGGACTCTCTGGGGCAAAATAATCTTAAGTTAAAAAAAAATTGAGGTGTTTTCATGTCCTATTTCTTTTGCCTTTATTTAAGCTATCTAAACAGTGGAATAAGACTATTCTATAATAACATCTTCAAACTCTAAGCTCCAAGGTAATATGAACAAAAGTGACAACAATTCCCCTCAAGCATAACTGAAACTTATCTTTCTATCCCGCTCTCAGACAGTGGAATTCTTTAGGCTATAGTCTAAGGAAAGCTAACCAAGATAGCCTAATTAATAGGCTGAAGTCCTCTGAATTTAGCCTTTGCTAGATAATTGGAGAAAATATGTCAGGGAGTCAAAATCCTTGCCTTAGTTAACCATCTGCCTGCAAGCATTTTGGCCTTCTTATCAGGGTGGTAAATGACAGGTATGTCAGTACAGCAGAAAGCCTAGCCTTTAGAAGGAGCTGCAGCTAGACTCCCCTCAGTCCTGACGAAGAGCAGCCCTGTGAGTGACCTCACTGTTCACCCCAATACTAGCTGACCTTACCACAGGCAGTCTTTAATAAGTCTCTGCTTTAATCTTCTGTTAGTCTGGTTTCAGTCACTAAGTAGGAGGAACAGCTATTTGAATGAGTAGGAGAGCTTGGCTTTGGGTACTCACCGAGTCTTCAGACTCCAGCATGATTAAGGACTCTGAGACATACCTAGGGCAATGAGCTTGGCCAATACATTCATTCTAGTAATAAAAGCTGATTTTTTTGCACAAGTTTAAAAAAAACAGTGATCCAGTGGAACAAAAATTGCCATCATGATATTTACAACAGAAATGAATGTATTTGTTAAGGCAAACTGGTGTTGCAAACATCCCTAAATTGTAGTGGTTCTACATAATAAAGGTTTATCACCTGATTCACAGTCTAGTATGGGAAGTGGGAGTGGAGCTGTGTTCCACACAGTCATTTAGGGACTCAGAAACTTTTTGTCTGGTTGCTGCACCATCTCCTGGGTCATTGGTGTCCTGCCTGAGCCCCTGCATTCAGCCTGCAGACAATGGAAGGTCATATGGAGGACCTTGTGCAGGATTTTTATGGACTGGATGTAGAAATAGTTATATCACTTTTACTCATACTCTTTAAACAGGACTCAGTCTCACAACCCCCTAAAATTACAAGAGTGTTTGGGAAGTACTGTCTTGCTCATGTAGCCCAGGAATAAAACCAAATGGGCTTTGGTGAACAAACAGCAGACTAGCCACAGTGGTCTTGAAAAATTCTATATATTGTTGTTCTATTTACTGATGGAGCTTAGTTGTCTTTTTTCCTATAATATATATATTTTTGGTATGATAAGAAGCATAGACAGCCCTATTGCTCTCTAGAAGATTGTATTCCACTTTTTTCCCTCTTTTAGATTTCTGATCTTGGGTTCTATTCTTTTCTTCTTTAGTGGTGATTAGGTTTAGACGATCTGTGTCAGCCCGAGTACAAACTATGGGTCTCCTCCCCATCTGCCTCCCCAGGGTAGATGTGAGAAGTGCTACTGTGTTGTATTCCACATCTTGCCACTATTCAGCCTGCTGTCTTTTTATTCTGACCCTTTGTGAAGTCAAAAGGCAAGGTTTTCTGCAGATTGAACTAGACCTGAGTGGAGAAGGGGGTGAACTTTCAGATTCAATGAATTATAACACTTCTAATATAGAACCTCATCACCAGATTTGTGATGACAACACTAGCTGTGTATTTGACTTTACTTTTTACTTTCTAATTCCTTGGATTTGAGTAACTAACCATTTCCTCAGTATTATCAGAAAAAAAAAAACACATTACTTTTCCTCCCACATTTAATTGAATCAAAATCAACTGTATTAAGCAGTTACAGAGTCATTTATTAAGATAGGTGGGGATATACAAAAGAATAAGCCACCTCCTGTTTCTTCAAGAAACTGAGACTAAAGTGGGAAACAGACTTTTAGCATATAAGCATTCTGCTGTGTTTATGTAATAACTATAAAACAGTTTATAAATATGACAATAAGGGTGCAAACCAGAATATGATGGGAACATAAAGAGACATTTATTTTGTCCAGTTGTAAATGGTTTCTTAAAAGAGAAAACATTTGAAATAGAAATTGAAAAATGGGAAAGACCTTGCTAGGCAGAAAAGGAGAGGGAATAGAAAGCCTGGGTAGAGGGTACCGTGCAAAGGAAGTCATGGTGCCTTTAGAGAACAGCAAGGTCATGGGTGTGGCCAAATCAGAGGATGTGAAGGGAGAAAGTGTAGGAGGATATGAGAGTTGGGAGGATAAGTTGGAACAACATTTATGAAGGGCTTAAACACCATAATTTGGAATTAGTGTTTTACAATGTAAGATATGAAGAACAACAAACATGACTTTAATAGGGAAGCAGTAAGATCAGACTCACATTTTAGAAAAATAAGTCTAGCAACAGAATTGACAATAAATTAGAGAATTTTAAACTTTTATATTGAGTTTGTACATATAGGGGTATTACCTTTTTGTCTTTCAAAGACTTGCTTTTGAGCATAGAATTGATACAATTGATATTACCATTGCCCTTTTCTCCCACACGCTTTTTTTTCAAGTGCCACAAATATAGCTCTGAAATAATAGGAGATCATATTTTAATTGAAAGTGTGTTATGTAGTTCCATTGTTCCATAATGAAAGACTAACATGTATCAGATGACCTTCATACCAATAGTAACTAGAAATTCTTGACAAAATATAAGCAACAACAGAAATTGTTTATTGGCACTAGCAAGTAACTTAAAATAGGCTGAAATAAGAGAGATTCTATTTGTGACATAAGGAACCAAACTGAGTGAGAGCCACATTTAAGAGATCATGTGACTTGGACCCTGAGGGTCCTACTTAACTCATATGGTAAGTGGCTGAGAGGGCTGAAATAGAAAGCAATAGTTATTCACATGGGAAACCACAGGACTGAATTCAGGATTGTCAGAATAGGAATTAAGGAGGAGATGCCAGAAAGGAGAGAGTCACAGATGAAGGAGCCCAAAATCTACAAATAAATCCCTCTTTAATCCTTGGTTGAGTCTATGCATATGCAGAGAAAGACTCTAAGAAGCCTAGGAAGAAAATGAAAGCTAGAAGGTGTAAATAACTGAGCAAATAATTCAGCAGCTTCTTAACTGTATGTCTATAGAATTTGGAATTTTAGTTCTCTCCAGGTTAGAGGGGGCTTGGGGTTTCCGCTGAAACTCCAGAAGGGCTACGCGGTAGGAGTAAAGACTACATCCTGGCACTAAGGGATTTATCGTAGAACTTAAGAAAAAATTGAAATAGACCCACCTTAACGAAACTTCCATATTACTTGGCAGTATTTTACCTGCCTGCTAGAACAAACTTCTAAGATAATAGAATCTTCTAAGATAATAGAAGATAATAGAATCTAAAGCCTCTACCATATATTATACACAAGTTTCAATATGCCATCAGTAATTTACTAGACATGCAAAGAAATAAGAAAATGTATTCCAGAGTCAAATGAAAAATGAGTCAATACAGACAGACCCATAGCTGACCTAGATAATGGAATTGGCACATAGGGACATTAAAATAACTATGTCACATCTGTTAAGGAATTTACATGACTAGATAAAATAGAATGGATGAGGAGATCGGAAATTTCAGGAGTCATAGGAAAACAGTAAGAAGAAGAACCAAATGGAAATTTCAAGAATGAAAAAAATGAAATATTTGAAACTTTAAAAAGTGAAATGGAATTAATAACAGATTTATCACAACTCAGTAATAAAAAGACAACAAAAATTAGCAAAAGACATGAGCAGATACTTCCAAAAATAAGATATATGAATGGCCAATATACATTTGGCAAGACATCTAGCATTATTAATTATCAGGGAAATGTGCATTGAATACTCCTTTATAGTCATTAGAATTACCAACATTAAAAAGGCTGACGACAACAAGGGACTGCCAAAATTTGAACTCTCTTACATTGCTGGGGTTATGTGTAACATGGTAATCACTTGGGAAAACTGTTATGTTAGTTCTTTATAAAATAAATATATACTTACCTAGTAATTTCACTCAATGATATTTGTCCAATGGAAATGAAAACATATAGCTACAAGATGGTTTATACAAGTATGCAGATTGATTCATGATAGCTAAAATCTAGAAACAGTCTAATGTCTATTCACAGATGAATGGATAAAGAAATTACAGCATATTCAACAATGGAGTATTAGAAATAAAAAGGAAGAAGTCTAAATATATACAACACAGGTGAATCTCAGAAATATTTAATATGTGGAGTAAAAGAAGGCAGTCTCTCTATCTTTATATAAAGTTTGAAGTTATATAGCAGGTAAAACAGTTCTGGTGATCAAAGTCAGAACAGGAACTCCCTCTGGGTGAGGGGAGGGGAAATTGAATGGAAAGGGCACAAGGTAGCTTTTTGGGTTCAGGGAAAGGTTTTGTGTCTTTATTAGCATCATGGTTACATAAATGCACACAGTTGTTAAAAGTTGTCAAAACTGCACACTTAAAATCTGTACATTTGATTGTGTGTACATTATAAGTCATAAATAGAATGGATGGGAATTTAAAAGTAATGTAATAGAGTGCTTCGATATGCCACATGCAGGAATTGAGAAGACAGTGATTTATAATGGTTAGGAGCATGGTTGCAACATCAGATAAATCTGGGGTTTTGAATCACGTTGTGAGTACTTTGTGAATGTAAGCAAGTTACTAACCTAAGATCCTAGGAAATGGAGATGATAAAATTAATATTTACCTTATAAGGTTGTCCTTAGTGCAGTGCCCAGCACATTGATGCATTTGGTACATTTAAGCTGTAGTTATTATTATTAAATAGCTCTTCAGCTAGACTTTCATTGCCCGAATGCAGTCAGGAATACTGGGATAACCATGAAAATTTTGAGAATTAGGTATCTGCAAACTGCATTAAGGAGCAATCTAAATAATGCAGATAATATTTGACAGCATATGATTAAGTATACTAGGAAATCCTATTTTCGTTATCTATTTGAAAGTAACTAATTATCTCTTTGCCAAGAAAACATTTACTTTAAAATACTTTTCTTAAAGCTCTTGTAAAAAATTTTCATATATAGAGAAATTAGGACATAGTTTTTCCCTTATACAGTAATCTCACCCTCTGTTTCCCATCTCATAATAATATCACCAACTGCTGCATATAGTTTCAGTACATATATATATGTGTGTGTGCTGAATATATATACACACATTACATATATATATTACATTACATATATATCCATATATATGTATATTCAGTACATATATATATGTACGTGTGTGTATATAATGTTGTAAACAAAATGGTAACCATACTATATGTACTTTTCTAAACCTGGCATTTTCACTGAGAAATCTTTTCATTTGAAGGACTCTGTTTACTTATAGCTGGTCTATTCATTTTAAGTGGTGTATTACAGTCTATGGCATTGATGGGCTTTTATTTATTTAACCAGCTCCTGTTGGTGGACATCTGAGTAGATCCAAGTTTTCACTATTGTAAGCAACTGTGACATCCTTGTATATGTGTTTTTTGCACTTGTGTTAATAATTTCATGTAATAAATTTAAAAAGTAAAAATGCTAACTGAAAGAATTTTAACAAAATATATTAATGTTTCTTTGTAAGAGAAAAAACTTTATTTTTATTTATTTATTTTTTTTTGAGACGGAGTTTCACTCTTGTTGCCCAGGCTGGAGTGCAATGGCACGATCTTGGCTCACTGCAACCTCCGCCTCCTAGGTTCAAGCAATTCTCCTGCCTCAGCCTCCTGAATAGCTAGGATTACAGGCATGCACCACCACACCCGGCTAATTTTGTATTTTTAGTAGAGACGGGGTTTCTCCATGTTGGTCAGGCTGGTCTCGAACATCTGACCTCAGGTGATCTGCCCACCTCAGCCTCCTAAAGTGCTGGGATTACAGGCATGAGCCACTGTGCCCGGCCTTTATTTCTTCTTTTTAAATAAAGAAGAATTATTTCAAAATTTACACAAAATTTTGATTTAGAGTACTTAAGATAACTACCACCAAAGGGACACATAACACTGTACTAGACACTATGCTGAATGCCTTCCATGCACAAAATTATTCAAATTTTATGCACAACTTTGTAACTATGTGAGATACTACCATTATTGACAAGGACTTGTAAGAAAACCAGTGCTTGGAGCATGCCATATCTGGTAAATGTTTAAGTCTGGATTTCAACCTAGATTTTGCAAAACGTGCAGTGTAGCGTAGTCTGGAGTGAATTTATTTTGTTGTGAGTGTCTTTGAGGTTGAGGATCATTGTCAAACTTTGGTGATATGCAAGTGGTGAAGTAATAAAGCCCAGATAATGTTGTTTCCCTGGAACACTTGTGAGGCCAAAAGTGATGCCTCCCTGCCACGCAGTGGCAGCAGAAGTCAACGTGGACATTAGACAAGTTATACTTCCCTTAGTGCCAATAGCCTGTCCCATATCCAGCTTCGTCTTAAATAATAATAATGATAATGATAATAAAGATCAAGGATCAATTACATGGTGTTACGGACTGTGGAGAGGAGAAGTCTTCAGACCTCTAATATTCTATCTATTTTCACATTCCAGTTACTACTACTCTCTCTTTTCCTTTATTTTATAATCTTGCTTTTTTTTTCTATCCAAGGGGCCCATTCAATAATAACGAAACCCCCAAATCCTCAATTTCCTAATTTATGTGTCTGTGATCTTTTAGTCTTCTACCCTTCTACCTGTGCACTCACACACAGAGAACTTTAATTTCCAGCGACATCAAATTTGTGCTCTCAAAAGGTAATTTGTGATGCCTGGATGTCAAAGGCGCCCAGATGTAAAGCTAGAGAGCTGATGAGACCTGAGGCTGGTCACGGGCACAAAGCCTGCCCCTCTGGCAGAGTCGGAGCAGCACTGAAGTTCTGCTTCAGGCCCTGCCAAGTGAGAGTAAGGGGTGGTCTTACGGGTGTTAAGCAAGACCTAATCTACCCTTGCGCAGCACCCAGTCAGACACCCTGCAGAAACACAATCATGTGTGTGTCATTCTGTTGTGGGGAGAAGTTGCTCAAAGGTTTGGTTTTGATTTTGGTAGCTTTAATTCTACTCCTTCAGTTTTGAGGTGAGCACAAATGTTTCAGAGTACCTTTCTAGGTTTCTTACTGACTTTTTTCTTCTCTAACCTGTGGTGTGTTAGAGGCAACACGTACCAGCTCGGGAGAGAGAGACAATTGTGAGCATTTCTTCTCAACCCTGTGTTCAGTGACATCAAGTTAATAGCTTAAAATTGGATATGGGGAAAGGAATTATACCACTGAAATGGAAAAATGCTACATATCAAGGATTCTCCCACCCCAGAGAACCTGTTGTTTAACTAGCACACAACTTCTATAACCCTTCTACTTCTGTTCACCACATAACCGCACCCCCCTGCCCCCGCCAACACACACACAAACAAGCTAGTGTTTGAAACATTGGACACCCTGGGTTTTCTTCCATGGGCTATGGTTATTTACAGGAAGAACAAATTGAGTTCTTTTCCTCTTCCCATCTTGAGCTTTATATTTATTTCCAAATGCCAAATATAAGCTAACTTTCTTCTTTCTCCCTTAGTGGATGGCTGTATTCATAGAGCAGCCGGCCCCTGTTTGCTAGCTGAATGTCGTAACCTGAATGGCTGTGATACTGGACATGCAAAAATCACATGTGGCTATGACCTGCCTGCAAAATGTGAGTACAACTGAATACTGTTTCAAAACCAGATGAGACATCTTAACTTGTTTTACTCCAGTGTATAACTGGAAAAGGAAATGGCAGTGGTGGTATTTAATTAAATGTGCTTGAGTTGAGATTTTGTACATGGTAATAAAAACGTGCTTTCCAAGTATGTCTCCAAATATATACATATATATAAAATATACATATACTGTGTATATTTTATATATATATGTATATACACACATATGATGTTTAACTATTCAAGTCTTTGACAGAGTGTCTCTGAAAGGGAAATAAAAATATGAGCAAAATATACATTATAGCATTCAAGTGCCACAGAGTGACAGCTCCTGGAAATGATGCCAATTTCTTATTCCTTGTTCAGGTTTCTTGATTGTGGATGTGTTTAGAGCAAAGGAGATCAAAGTGATGTATTGTTTTTCCAGCTGCCATGTAAAGGCTGATTGGCAATTACAGCCAAGGCATCTGTCACACTTTGCTTTCAGGAAAAGCCAACGAAATCTGGTTGTCAGCATGAGAATGTGTTTGCTCTTTGAATGTGGAATGGTCAAAATTTCCATTATATTTTAATAGAGAGAAGTATTGCATTTGATTGACCTTGTTGCTTAGTGATTCAACCAACTGGGTGGCATGGTATGGGATAAAACACTTAGAGAGAAGATGGTCAGTGTCATAGCTTTTTTATCCCGTAATCTTCAGGGCCTGAGGTTGGAGGTAGAGGGTTTCATTGCATCATTAAGGTATATATTGACCTGGAAATTGAGACACCAATTTGTTGATTATCACATTCGTCCACTTCTTATGATACTGCTGAGATCTGTGGAATACATTTTATGTAAAAGTGAAGCTGGTTTTGATTTTTGTTTTAGCAGTGGAGAAAATATGAATGAAAATTTATAATACAACCTATAGGATACTATGGGTTATATATAGACAGGTTGTCATAACAGTGAATTTCTTGTGGATGTGTGTGAATGGAGAATAACGTGTTATATTTTAAAGATTACTGTAAAGGTATGTTTAAATTTGAGGACTTGTAGTAAATAGTAATATATTAAAACAGTATTTTTCTTTATCAATATAATACTGCATCCTATATTGTTCATAATGGTTTCAGTGAAAGTACTTTCATGTACTGCGTAGCGATGCTTTGGTCAATGATGGAACACATATATGGCGGTGGTCCTATAAGATTATAATACAGACTGAGTATTCCTTACCCAAAATGCTTGAGACCAGACATGATTTGGATTTCAGATCTTTTTTTCAGATTTTGAAATATTTGAATATACAAAATGAAGTAATTTGGAGATGGGGCCCAAGTCTAAGCACAAAATTCATTTATGTTTTATATGCACCTTATACACATAACATGAGTGTAATATTATACAATATTTTAAATAATTTTGTGCATGAAACAAAGTTTTGATTGTGTTTTGACTGTGGCCTGTCACTTGAGATAAGGTGTGGAATTTTCCACTTGTGGCATCATGTTGGCACGCAAAGTTTTAGAGTTTGGAGCATTTTGAATTTCAAAACTTGGATTAGGGATTCAACCTGTACTATATTTTTGCTGTACGTTTTCTATGTTTAACTATGTTTACATACTTACCATTGTGTTACAATTATTTGCAGTATTCGGTACAGTAACATGCTGTACAGGTTTGTAGCCTGGGAGCAATAGGCTATAGCCTATAGTCTAGGTGCGTAGTAGGCTATACCATCTCGGTTTGTGTAAGTATACCCTATGATTACATAACGATGAAATCACCTAAGGAGTCACTTCTCAGACCATATTCCTGTTGGTAAGTGAAGCATGATTGTATATCAACTATATATGCTGTTTAATTTTTCCTTTAATGATTTTTCATTTATTTTTCTTTGTTAGTGTCTTTACCTAGTGTGAAATAGTCAAATCATGTGCCAAATGGCTCTTCACTACTACTTGGAATATGTACTTGTGTCAAACAAACCCTTTGTGTAGAATGGTGTTTAGAGCAGTTCTCTTTGTAACTCAGAGGTCATGATCTGGGTATTAACGGTGATTTCTCTCTCCAGAATCATATAGTGCTATTTTTACAAATATTGGTTCTTTTGCTTTCTAATACCATGCTACCTTCATAATTTACCCAACTTACACTGCCCTGAGAACAAGCAAGGTTGTTGACTGCTACAATAATAGCAAGATTATTGACTGTTTTCAGACTTGTATCTGTCCTTAAACCAAGTAATATTCCCAGTCCCCTATTGATTCACTGTTTTCTTTTTTATGTATTAAAATACAAATCAAATTTCTCCAAATCTGAACTTTCTAAAGAACAGTATACTCAGAATCATTAAATACGCCCAAATAAAATGGTGGCTGTAGTGTATGGGTTCACACTGTGATAATTTTTTAAATGTGCTTGTATCTGTTTGACATCCCTTTGAATAAGTTATTCAGTTTCCTTTGAATACAATTCATCTTATTTTAGGGTTATTGAAGACTTGCACAATACCAGGCACTGAGGAACAAAGATCAGTGAGTCAATACCAGTGCTTGAAGAATTCCAATGCTTGAGTCATAACTTTGAACTGAAGTGTGGCTTTCATGGGCATCCTGGGGCAAATGGATCTTTTGGGACAATGAAGCTAGAAATGACCAGTCAGTCAATGGGACTAGCTACAGAATCCATGAGAGCTGAGATCCTGAGAGCCGACAGATACTCAAGTCACTGCATGCAGCCCACAGGGCATGTTTAGTAAAAACTCATCCAATAGAATAGAAATTACCAGACAGGCATTGCAGTGCCACCTCATAAAAGTCATAAACATGGAATATTTGTGACTAGGTCTTGCTTCTTCCTATATATTTAAAAGGTTAATGATTTATATTAAAAGCATAAAGGAAAGCAAGGAAAGCAATATGAAAATGGTAATAATAGCTTACATTTTTATGCCACTTTATAATATTTCACAGTACTTTCACAAGCCCTTATATTTAAAATTATGTTTGATAAACATTGTGTGTGTTCATTTTCCCTTTCCCTATCCCTGAGAGATGTTTTTCTTTCTCATCAATTTGGTTCACCCATTTCAGAGTCATTAACAATCCACAGATGTGCTTTTGTAGTGAGAATGAAAAGGGAGCTCATTACATACTGTTTGGGTCATTTTTCCTCTCCATATTTAATAATTCCATGACAGTTTGACAGCAGAGACTAGTTCCTATCTGTCCTCTGAGACAGCGGGTTTATCATTATAGGGGTACTAAAGCCAGTCATCCAGCCACAAGTGATAATATCTTCATGCATCAGCAATTTGTTTGGAAAATGCTATTGTCTGGGTTACAGACAAACTTGATAATTTTGAACTGGTTTTTGCCTCTTTTATGCTTGCTAAATTAATCTATTCATAAATGGTTGTATTTGAATTAATTATACTTGTATTCTGTGTTCTGTGACTCATCATAATTAGTAGAATGATAAGCCCCAGATATTTAGTTTACTTTTCACTGCTTGGATGTTTTGAATGATTTCTTTTTGACGTTAAGAATATCCAATCATTCTTTTCAAAAGAAATCTTAAGGGTAGAAAGAATATTGGTCAATATTTCATTGAAGGCTATTGCTAAGGAAATGACTTAGAAAGTAGATGGAGGATTGTTTATGTAATTGGATCTTTTGGGAATCTTCTCTACAATATTAGATATTTTTGAATTCATAGTGCAATTTAAATTTTTATAGATTTTTAGAAGCTTGTTGACATATGGGACATTTCTATTCATGCTATCATCATTCCGCCAAGTAGTCAGCTTCACGTAGGCAAGATTTGTCTATCTCAATCAGTTCCAATGTCAGTATCAATCACAGTGTCTCCTAAATATGTGCTGAATTAATGTGAATAAATGAAGGATCAAACGAGTGAATTATTTCAAGACTTCTTCACCTGAAAAATAGTTTCTTAAAAACACTTTTGCCTCTACTTCTAATACTTTTCCTTCCGCAATTATTCTGCACATTTCTAGTAAATTAACATTCTTAAATCCAGAGTCCTTAAAATTGTCTACAATGCTCTACATGATGTGACCTTTACTTCTCTACATCATCTCCTTCTGTGCTTCCCCCACTCACACAGGCTGCTTTGTGTGAACCTGGTCCTCAAAGCCTTTGCACTGGCATTCCTTCTGCTGGATTTCTATTCTTCTAGATACCTACATGGCTTGTTCCTTACCTATCTCAAACTCTTGTTCAAATGTAACATCAGGTGTCACCCTAACCAACCTATTTATAATTGCTTCAGTTTTTAAATTTGTAATTGCTTACTTGTAAAGTTAATCTTCAAATAGCATTATATCATTTACTTATTTCTTTTGTTTCTTATCTGTTTCTATCTACCAGAATATGGGCACAGATTCTTCTTTCTGCATTTTTCTAATGTATTGCTATATTCATATACCTTAAAAAATGTGTGATATCACGTATGTTTATTGCGGCATTATTCACAATAGCAAAGACTTGGAACCAACCCAAATGTCCAACAATGATAGACTGGATTAAGAAAATGTGGCACATATACACCATGGAATACTATGCAGCCATAAAAAATGATGAGTTCATGTCCTTTGTAGGGACATGGATGAAACTGGAAACCATCATTCTCAGTAAACTATCGCAAGAACAAAAAACCAAACACCGCATATTCTCACTCATAGGTGGGAATTGAACAATGAGATCACATGGACACAGGAAGGGGAATATCACACTCTGGGGACTGTGGTGGGGAGAGGGGAGGGGGGAGGGATAGCATTGGGAGATATACCTAATGCTAGATGACGAGTTAGTGGGTGCAGCGCACCAGCATGGCACATGTATACATATGTAACTAACCTGCACAATGTGCACATGTACCCTAAAACTTAAAGTATAATAAAAAAAATGTGTGATATATAATAGGGGTTCAAAAGATATTTGATGAATGAATGAATAAAACGTAACTCTAATCCTCTCAAAATCCGATAGTGGATTTTTCCTTAAACACAGACTCATTAGCCTGATTACCTTTGGCCTTCCACTGAACTACTTACAACCTTTTGTACGATATGAATTGCTCACAATGGTGTGTCTATGCATGGGGTCTGTATCTGAGCTATCTAGAAAGCTCTTTCTTTGCTCCTTTCACTTGTCTTCCAGACTCAGTTCAAATATCACTTCTGCCATGAAACAAGTCTTCTCGCCTCACCTCAGCTAAAAATGCCTTCTTTTTTCTTCACACTCCGGAATACTTCATGTTAACATACTGAGGGCACTTGTCACATGCTACCTTTTATTGTTGGATATGCAAACTTCCCACTTTTATAACAGAGTACCTTGTATATCACAGGTACTAGAGAAATATCTAACAAATGAATTAGTTATTGAAAGTGTCAAACCTGGTTGATAATTGGTAGTAGGTGGAATATAAAGGAAAAATTATGCTAATATTCATAATAAATTGTGAAATCAGTGTCAATTATCCATTGTGTTTTTAAAAAACATATTTTAACATATATATACTACAAAGTCTCCTGTCTCCAAAATTTACTCTTAATGGAGTTTCTCCTAAGGAGAAAAAAAAAAAAAAATAAAGAAACCATATCACCCTTATTTGATGGTTTTCAGCATAGCTCACATGTCTATTTTATTTCTTTAGAATGCTTCACTCTTAGGCTTCAGGGCTGAATAGTCATCAAGGATAAGTGGAAAAATATTAAACTTGTGTAAATGAAATGGTGGAATCTGTTTCTTTTATTTCTTCTATTTAATCTTTGGAAGGCATCAAGGGGTAATATTGACTAACTCAAGGTTTTCATCAGTCATTTGAAGGGAAACTCTAAGGTGAGAGACCATAGCATAATATGTTTGAATGAGTGGTATGAATCAGAATTCACATTCTATTCCCAGGTGCAATAATAATCAGATGATAGTAGCTTAAAATGTACTGTTGATAATAATTAGTACTTCTTTTCTGCCCTTTATCAAGAAATCATAGTACTTTGAAACAGTAGCTCATCAGTCCTTTTGAAATTCCTATGAGGAGGTGACATGACAAGTAATATTTTCTTACAACACAAAGAGAAATACAGGTACAGGGAAAATAAATCTGTTGCTCCCATTAACAAACTAAATCCATATTAGAGGCATCGTGGTGGCCAAGGATCCCTGAGCTGGGAAAGGAGTCTCTGTTAGGTGTTAGCCAGGCCTGATGCCTGTTTTTATAGGTAAAGCTTTATTAGAACACAGTTGTGGCCATTTGTTTACATATTGTCTATGGCTGCTTTCATATGGCAGAGTTGAGTTGTAGATACAGGGATTTTACGGCCACGGAACCTGAAGTGTTTACTATCCAGCCTCTGTGGAAAAAGTTTGCCAGCCCCTGGTCTGTGGCAATCTGCACTTTTATTTTTATTTTTTTCTCCCTGAGTCAGACGGATTCCAGCTCTGTCGCCCAGGCTGGAGTGCAATGGCGCGATCTCGGCTCACTGCAACCTCTGCCTCCTGGGCTCAAGCGATTCTCCTGCCTCATCCTCCCGAGTAGCTGGGATTACAGGCATGCGCCACAACACCCAGCTAATTTTTGTATGTTTACTAGAGATGGGGTTTCGCCATGTTGGTCAGGCTGGTCTCAAACTCCTGACCTCAGGTGATCCACTGGCCTCAGCCTCCCAAAGTGTGGGATTACAGGTGTGAACCACAGCGCCTGGCCAATCTTCCCTTTTTATAAAGTAAGAAAGGTGAGATTCAGAGAGACTAAATATTGAATTTTATTAAATGTATTACTACTTATTCAGATCAAAATTGATAAAGTTGAGACTAAAATACCTACCCTCTATTCCTTGGGACATCCTTGCTTCTGTTGCCTCAAGAGAACATTACCTTGGGAAGATGATCTGAAACCTTTCAAATCTTTCAAATAATAAGGCCACCTTGAAAAGAATGCCTAGAAAAATATGGTGATTTTTCCCAATAGGGCCAGATCTGGGAAGTGAGTAAGTCAAGTCTCTCAGGGGAGAGTCAGTTTAAACCACCAGAGTATTAGGAAGCAAATCTTTGTTCCTTGTTTCCTCCAGTGGTGTTAGCTGCAAAGGAGCCTGCAGTCCACAGGAAATGCAGTTTCTAGAGCAGGTAATTCATAAGATGGTTCTGAGTTAGTCCTTTGCAAAGGGTGACCTGATTTCAGCCATCATGGACTCTCCCAGCAGGTGTCTGATTGTGAAAGCAGTGGAGTGGGCATGCTGCTAGGAGTATGACTCTGCCAGCCTTTGATGAAGACCTGAGGGCCCTCATGAGCCCCTTCCATAATTAAATGACTTATATTACACAAAGAGAAAAGCCGCTTTTGAAGATCATAAAATCATCTTCCTTTCTGAAGAGGAAGATGGGATTGTTCCTCCTAAAATCAACTCTGATTGGCTCATTTTCTTTAAGCGCTTAAGGAATTCAGGTTTTATTTGAATCTATTTCTCCATAATTGCCACCCTTTTCATTTACATTAAGCACTTTCATACATTTAATCTCCTTAGTGATCCTCATGTTGAATGTGGAAATAAGAAGGGCAGAAATATTCCAAAAAGCAGAGCAGTGGTTCTCAAAACGTGATTCCTGGAGCAGCAGCATCACCTGGGAATTTGTTAGATACAAATTCTCAGGCCCCACCCCACACCTACTGATTCAGAAACCCTGTGGTTTAACAAGTTCTCCAAGTAACTCTACTGCGTGCTCAAGTGTGAGGGCCATTGCCCTAGAGAGTGGTGGAATCCAGTAGCACCCTTGCCTTGAGATTTCTTTTGGCTTTACAACACAGGTATCCATTTGGGTCACAGATTAGGGCTTTTTTTGAAGAGAACTCTGACACGTTCTTCTTTTCCTTTATAGCATTTTCCACTAGTGATGACATCTGTGTTTATTTGTTTATTACCTGTCTTTTTAGACAAAATAACATTTTTAAGAAGGCAAGGCGTCCTATGGGTCTCATTTACCCCTGATATCCTTAGCATCTGACATAGTACCCAGAACAGAGTTGGCTCTTGATACATATTTACCGGAGGACTTAATGAAAGCATTGTTTTTATCTCCTCTTGTCTTTGTCATAATCATAGCTGCCCTGCAGGAAACCGAGCAAGAAGACACTCAAGAGAGAACAACATGATTCCAGGAATCTGCAGAGCTAGTACTCCTGCTGCTTTTAGCATCTCTTTTATCCCATCACCAAACATACTGCCTGCTCAAAGGCTAGCAGTATAAGAAAGCACAGGGGCCAAACTTTGCTTAATGTATCCACATGCCACATGTCTGTCCTATGCTTAGCTTCTTTCATTTTCTCTTATTTTGACCCATTGTGATAACATAGAGTCCACCCCCAAATGGCTTTGTGATGAAATAACTTAATGATTCTAATACTAAATGTTGTCTTTTAAAAAATATCTACCTTTTGGAAGCAACTGGTGTTTACACTGTTGTATTACTGGCTGAGTGTAGAATTAAACAGCTGTGTTTTGCATTATTTGCCATCATAGCAAGCCTTTAGAGGACGCTGTCTATACCTCCTATTTCCTATGTGATCAATAGGAAATAACAGTGTAAATCAATTCTAGGTAATAATGTAAATGGGCTCTTGAAGGCAATTCCCGCTGTGAAATAAGTAGTTAGCAGTGACACTGGCATTAACCACAGTGGGGGTAATCAGCCTTTGGATGTGTTTAATCAGAGTTATCAGCTAAGATTAAAAAGAGAGCCACTGTTGTACAGGGATAATCATTTTCAGGATTTAAAAGATGAATATTTGGAGGTGTTCTCATAAATTAAAGCCATCAGAATGGCTTTGAGTAATTTAGGATGCCCTGAGGTCAGGCACAAGCAAACAGGAAAGGTTAATCTCAGAGCTACGGTAGCTAATGTGCAGAGATGGCAGAATACATTTATTGAAATAAGTAGCAAGTGCTGAGTAAAAATGTAGATTTTTTTCTCCCTGTGTTAAGATGTTCCTTGAGCTATTACTTACATATATGATTTGATTAAAAAGTAGTCCACAGTGAACACTTCGTGAATGTATTAACTCTCCCTGTAATTAATCACTAATCCCAAAGATTAAATATTAGGCCATGTTATGACTTGATTAGAGGTGTTTCTACTTGAAAATATTGATGTAACCAAGCTCTGTATTATAGAATGTAAGATTGATTCTGTGTCAAGAACACTAAATGTCATGGTAGAAGATCTGAGATGCATAAATGCAGAGTGTTGTAATTGGTAAAGTCCTTAACTTCTGAGCCTGAGGTTCCTCATACGTGATTGTCTAGGAGTGTGAAGATTTCACTCCGGAGAGTCTGTTAAGCCATACACGCAGAACCGCTTCTTAATACTGTCCGATAAGAGAGATAAATGACTCTATTATTATTTGTAAAATACATGGCACACTTGATTTGCTTGTTCAGCCCATGTTTTATTGAGTACTTACTCACAGCTAGAGTGCTGTTCTAGAGCGTAGACGACTATAGTGAAGAAGACAGCAGGCCCCTTGTCCTCTAAGAGCTTAGGTCCTAGCAGAGAGAGGATGCTAATGAGCAAGTCACATAAAAGCAAAGAACCTCAGATAATGGTAAGGGCTATGAGAAAAAAAAGATCCCCTTACCAGATGTATACAATAAGGATAGTTCATACAATTTTGAAATGTTCTCCCTTGCCACAAATATTCTATTTCAGTTCTTACATATTTGTAACTTTAGTCTAATTTTTGGAGATAACAAAGGGAATGCTGCTTCTGATAGAGCTGACAGGAATTTTAATTATTACCTATTTGATCTCAGAATTTTACAGATAAAGTAACCGAGGCCTAGGAAAATTACTTAATTTTTCCCAGGTCATGTGGTAAGAGACAGTGCTAAGACTATAGCCTGACTTTTAGTATAGTGATCTTTCTGCTGAATGTACTGCCTCTCTTAGTCTCTTTGATCATTCCAACCCTCTTATAGAAGTATGGTGAGAATTTAATAACTGTTAAGTGAGATGATGAACATGAATGCATTTTTAAAATAAAAATTTATTTCATATGGTACCTTATTATTAGTAGTAATTTGTAGTAATATTGCAAGTAATTTTAGATGAGTTACATATAAATTAATTATGGTCCCATGAGCTTTGCCAATAAACTTTATGACAATAATCCATCAGTATATGTGCAACAGTGACTGGTGTTTGAGAAAATATGGAAGTCCCAGATAGGGATTAATAAATATTCAATACTAGCCTCAAGACTCAGACATTTGCTCGTGTCTCTTTCCAGTATCTTGACCTCAGAGAAAAGGGGTACTTTAAAAGTTTTTTTGAGAAACTTCAGATGGCAGCTTTATTGGTTTTAAAGATATGTCCACAGATTCTTTGATATTTCTCTTCTGGAGAGCTAGAGCTTAATTCCCCTCTACTTAAACATGGCCTGGACCTAATGACTCCCTTCTAGCAAACGGAGTATGTCAGAATAATGGGAACATCTGACATTAGTTTAAAGAAAAGACTGTGGTTTCCCTCTCTCTCTCTCTCTTTCAATTCACTCTGTATTAGCTTCCTAGGGCTGCTGTAACAAATTACCACAACTTGATGGCCTAAAAAAGCAGAAATTTATTCTCTCCCAGTTCTGGAGGCCAGAGGGCCAAAATCAAGGTGTCAGCAGGACCATGCCCCATTCTGAAGGTTCCAGGAGCAGATCCATCCTTGCCTCTTCCAGCTTCCATTGGCCTCAGGTGTTTCTTGGCTTGTGGCAACATAACTGCAATCTCTGCTTCTGTTTATACCTGACATCCTCCCTGTTTCTCTCTGTCTTCACCCCTTCTCTTCTCTTATAAGGACACTTGTCACTGGATTTAGCACTCACTCGAATCCGGGATCATCTCAAGGTCTCAAGATCCTTAACTTAATTGCATTTATGTAGATCCTTTTCCAAACAAGTTCACATTCATAAGTTCCAGGTATCAGGACACAGGCATAACTATCTGGAGTCACCATTTAATTCACTACATACTCTCTCTGAGCATGGCCAGTTTCTATGTCATGAGGCAGTCTAGAGGAGGGGAAAACCAGCTACCATGTTGTGAGGGAACTCAGACACCTTCTGGAGAGGCTTGTATGCTGAAGAACTAAGGCCTGCCTGCAGCAATGTGAGTGCGCTTGCAAGCAGATCTTCTGAAGCCAGCCCACAGACACATCAGTGAGCTTGGGAGCGCATTCTCCTGCCCAATCAAGCTTTCCGATGTCTGCAGCCCTGGCTGACAGCTTGACTCCAACATCATGAAAGACCCTGAGCCAGAGGCATCCAGCCAAGCCACTCCAAAATTCCTGGCCTGCAGAAACTGTGAGATAATACATATATGTTATTTTAAGTGTGGGGTAATTTGTTACGTAGCAATAGGTAGCTAATGCAGCAACTATGACCCTGAAGTTTATAAAGCAGGGGAAAGGGCTCACTATCAGAGTGGGGGATATCAATCACATTTTCTCAGTGCAGAACTTGCCTGTGTCAGGGACAGGCCTAAATTGGAAAATGAAAGCCAAATCACATGGTGGGTAATGTTACATTATACAACCAAAGCCCTTTGCCATACCATTATCATAGGCAGCATATTACGCTGGAAAAACTATTATGAATGAAAACTTCTCAGATAGATAGATAGATAGATAGATAGATAGATAGATAGATAGATAGTCAAAGAGAACCCAAAGTCCAGCTTAGTAAAGAAGCACTGAGAGAAAAACAACACAAACCAAAACACACAACTGGATATTAATATCTACCTACTCCTGTTACTCCTTGACCATGCTCTAGTCTTTACCTTTGCCACTCACATGCTTTTTTTTACTGATAAGAATTACTGTTTCTATTTTGGGGGGAAAATTAATTCAGTTTCTGTCCTCTGTTAATGCTGTGAGCTAAGTGAAGCAGAGGTAACTTCTCATCTGCGTATGTTGTGATGCCCTTCTAAATGTGTTTGCTGTATAAGCTGGTGTGTTTCCCATTAGCTGTTTTATTTTTCAGAACTACCGAGAGTTTGCTTCATTTTTAATCACATGCTGTTTGTGAAATCCCTGTAATTTCCTAAGGCCTTCTGGAGCTTGCCTCTTCCTACCTGTGACATTTTCAGAAAGATTTATTCTCTCTGTGTGTTTATTCTGCTTAGTCAAGATCATGAGACACAGCCTTAACTGGAGTTTTGCAAGTTCTTTTTAAAATTGTGTCTGTATTGTGTTTGGAGTCTAGTTACCCATTTGGAGGTCTGTGGAGGGCAAAGGGCTCTCTTGGGAATCCCTTTCTTTTACTGATGCTCAGTGTCTGCTTTCTGATATCATGGCATGTGATGCCAAACTATTGTCCTTCCGTACTGGGCTGGTTGAGTTTGTTCTTGCTTTTATGTTACTCCTATACTTAGTACAGTATATTAAATACATATACATGTCATCTCTCATGACCTTCATTCTCATGTAGAACATATATTTCCTTCTGAGTTATAATATGTTTTGTGAATATGGAATTCAGGGATTGTGTTCAGTTTGTGGAGCTGTTTGGGAAAGCAGTCTGAGAGAGTGGGTTTGGGAGTGGCTTGACGGAACTGGGATGAAGGGCACTGGGGATTCCCCAGGAAATCTGTTGGTAGGCATCCTGGAGTGGCTGGCAGAGAAGAGCTAACTGCTGTGCTGGCTAAGCTCATGGAACTGGGCTTTCCTCCATATGTCCGGGATATGTCCTACCTATTGTTTTAAAATTAACAAAAGTTATTTTGATTTTCTTCCTCCTAATAATACCTATTGCCTGAGAAGAACGATGCCAGATTGAGAAACCCCACATCAAAATATATCCAACAAAATGGTCAGAGCTTTGTACATAGAATATTCCATAGTTAGAATGATCCATACAGCTATGCACAAAGGGGGAGCTGAAACAGGGAACTGCACATCAAGAGTTAATACAGTACTTTTAGCCTTTCCTTAAATTCTCTGTGTTGCGCAATGGCAGGATTTCTCCATATACCAAATTAACTGATTGCCGTGGGCACTAAACCTGTTACCTTAAACACATTGATATCACACTACAAGTAATATCTTATCCTTTATACTTATTTTGAGATTAACTGTCTATCACACAGCCCTCTTTCCTCCCTTATTCTCATTTTTTTTCTTATCACTCCATTCAGAAATAAGGGATCGATATTTTAAAGGCTGAATGTGAGATGTTTCTATTTATTGTTCATCATGGTAATTAGCAACTTTTTAATTATCACTGTTCTTGAGGATGTATGTTTGGGAACAGTGGAGCTTTCGGTAGAGTCACAATGACAGCAGTTTAAAGCTGGAAAGAAATCCGGAAATTGCTTTTCTGGCAACTGACACCAGTTTCTAGGCAGTGCCTAAGGACTAGGCAAGGATTTTTACCCTGTTGTTTAAGACTGTACACTTTGCGTCTAACAATCTATCTGCTACATAGTAAGCAAATGGTTCATTCAGGCAGCAATCACTGATTTGCTCCCTAATATGTGCCAGGTGCTTTGCTTATTTTTTTGGAAAATAATACTGTGCAAAAACAGACAGGGACCTCACCCTCATGGAACTGTGCTGTGCTGAGCTGAAATGAATCAAGTGATCTGCCCAAGATCATCTTGCACAGATACTTAAGTGATGAAATGGGGATTTTACTTGGGGGCCCTTCCTTACAATGAAAAGATCTGATGGTGTTGGTCTTCCCGTCTGGGATGTTCTTTCCATTAATAGCCACGCTGTCTAAATGGTTAATAACAGGGACTTTGAAGCCCAACATTCTAGGCTCAAACTCAGGCTCTGGACGTGGGCAAGTTGTTTAACCTCTTTGTGCCTCCGTTTTGCCATCGGGAAATAGGTATGACAATCACCCCACCCTCACAGGGAGGCTCTCATGAGTTAATGTCTGTGTGGCACTCAGAGCACTGCTTAACTCCAAGTGAACACTGAACATGGTTAGCTGTTTTTCAGTAAGATCACCCCAACCATTTTATCTAAAATGTCACATCTTCACTCTCTATCTTCTTGCCCTGCTTTGGTTGACATCACAGCCCTTATAATCATCTGAGGTTATTTAATGTCTTTATTTTTTTTTTTGCTGAATGTTTTTCTTTTCCACTAGAATATAATCTTATGAAAGTGAGGACTTCATTCACTGTTACATCTCCATATTCTAGGAATATATGCAAAACCACCTGTGAATGAGCAAATATGTGCACATAGGAAACTTTAATTATTAATTTAATTAAATAATTAAATGTAATTTAATTATTTAATTACATAAATGTAAATAATTACATTTAATTATTTTAATAAATTTAGTATAATTTAATTATTTATAATTATTAACAAAGTTATCGGAAGAACTAGCCTAAGAGTACTTTCAGTTTCATGCTCTGTTCATTTGATTCCTCTAGTAACTTGGCTAATAGATACAAATAAGCCAGGAAAATAGCATCAACATATGGTAAGGTCAAGCTCATATTTCATATTTAATATACCTACCAAGCAAGTTTTAGGTGTGCTGCACATCTTTTTCATATTTTTAAAAAGTCTATAATTTAAGTAATAGTGTCAGGATGAAATAAAGCAAGAAGGAAGAGGTTTAAAGAACTTCAGGGACCTGAGAACCATGTTCTGACCTGCCTAATGAAAAGCTCGTGAATTGATAGTGAGGTCCTTTCCCCCGATACAGAGTCAGTGTTCAAAGTCTATTTCTTAGCTCAATTTATTGTTAAATCTCATTAAAATGAAGTGATAATTTTATGGGTTTGAAATGTGTTATAACTGACTTTTCTGATTGAGACTGCTAGCCCAAGTGCTTACAACTTGCTTAAATGTTGTAAATGTGTTAAAAGGGGGAATATTGATGTGTATTTCCTCTGTGTTCAAACTGTTCAGATTTTATGGGAAATCATAAAGCTTTACAACTTGTTCTTTACAAATAGAATGCTAGGGACTTTGCAGCAACATGATAAATCTATTTATTATTTTGTGTCAGAGCAAGCTGGGCATCTTCCTCTTTGTAGACTGCCAGAGTTCATTGTTATTTGGGACAGAGAAGGAAATAGCATGATAGGGAGATAATATTAATTTTACAGAAATAGAATCTTATTTTATTACAAGGAAGGCCGTCAGTCTCACAACTTGAACTCTATTTGTGCAGAAATATTCTTAAGCATATATTCCAGTAATATGTAGTTTAATACCTATGTGAAAACTAATTTCTTTTCCTCAAGCATCAACTTTTATCACAGAACTTTAAATCTAGAAGTTTAAAGTTTAAACTTTAAATCTAGAAGTTTAAGGTTTAAACTTTAAATCTAGAAGTTTAAGGTTTAAACTTTAGAAGTTTAAGGTTTAAACTTTAAATCTAGAAGTTTAAGGTTTAAACTTTAAATCTAGAAGTTTAAGGTTTAAACTTTAAATCTAGAAGTTTAAGGTTTAAACTTTAAATCTAGAAGTTTAAGGTTTAAACTTTAAATCTAGAAGTTTAAAGTTTAAATCTAGAAGTTTAAAGTTTCAACTTTAAATCTAGAAGTTTAAAGTTTAACTTCTCCTTATATTAAAGGAGCAGTATGAATATTCTTTGAGAGATGAACTTTAACCATATTTTGTGTGTGTGTCTCTGTGTGTAATATATACCTATAGACTATAGTCTGGGGAAAACTCATTTTTCACTTCTTCTTTTCATGCAAGATCTTGGGTGCTGTATTTTGCAACGTGCCGTGTAGCATTACATTTCATGATATTATAAGCTGAGTTTTATAGAACTGTTTCAAAAATTTTCATTATGGACCTTTTATATCATAATTGAATATCTAGCAAAAGGTAAAAAAAAGTTCCACTTATGAAGCTGAATATCAATCACTCAACTATTCGGTTATGCTTAGGCATAGATGAGTAAGCTTGTTCTTTGACAGTTAAGACATATGGTGGTGTGTGTGTGTGTGTGTGTGTGTGTGTGTGTAATAGATGTGCCAGATAACTAAAATCTTTGCTTAGTACTTTGAGGGAAAAAGAGATTCGTGATGAGTGCATTTATTTTATTCCATTCTATCCACATTTTGTATAAAATCCATTTAAACAGAGGAACTAAATTGCTTACAGTAGTAAAATGCATTTCCCTCTGTGAATGTTGGTGCCTTTATGATGCATGCTGATTTGGACTCTGACACAGTCATAATCTACATACCAAACATAGGCATTTTGCTTTCAAAACAGAAACTGGCACTGCTAGAGCTGTAGGAGTGAGCTGGCTCACCAGAGTAATCTCTCCTTCTTGGAGAGATTGGGCTTATTGTTGATGGCCTAAAGTCCACTGTCTTGGACCTCAGAGTGGGCTTTCCAGTTTGTAAAAATGGGTTCTGCAGCATGCCAAGACTATGGAGACCCCCGAATTCATCTCTTTTATTTCCCTTCTATGAGGGAATTCCTGTGGTCATAAGGCCTGCAGCTTAACAGATGAGCAGAAAATGTGCTGAAACATTGATGCTTAAAAATATACAAAATATAAGTGGGAATCAGTGTCTTTAGCTTTATCTTTGCAATGGGCAAAACAGAAATCACTCAAAAGTGATTTCTTTAGTTATGGAGCACTCAGGTTTCTCTTCTGCCTTTTGTATTTCCATATGTCACTGCTATCTATATTCTGTAGATACTCTACCTGTGACATTCTGGGATTATAAATATATGAGTTGCATGCTTATTCACTTTCTCCCACTTTTTCATTCTATCCTGAGTAGTCTAAACTGAAAGCTTTTGAAAGCCTCGTATGTTTTCCACATCAACCCTTGAACATTTATACTTCTAAAAAAGGATGCTGGACTCTCTTGATAACTCTGTCCTTCAAGTTTGCCTCATCGGTGATGCCACTTGACTGAAAAGTCCTCTTGGTAATCCAGTAATTAAATCCTTCTAGCTGAGGCCCAAGAGAGATCCCTCTGCTGAATTGCACTGCACAGTAAATGACATTATAATGAGGTTTTAACTTATTAGTTAAATGAATGAATGGAAACTTTGCTGCTGCAATTCATTAGATTTTTACGTTATAAACCAGGACTTGCTGCTGCAGATGAGAGTCCGTGCAATCTTCCCTTCGTATAATTAATTATCATATCAGTGTATTAAAGATAGTTTCACTAAAAGGAGAAGTACCCTTGTATAGAAAGTCTAAGACAGTCTAACAAAACATGGTGATCACTTCTGTATGTCCCTGAGCTTGGTGTGGTAGGCACTGTTCAGATACTTCTGCAATATTATCAAATTTTAATCCTCAAAACAACCCTCTGTGGTAGTTACTGTTATTATTCCTATTGTATATGAGGAAAATCAGGCACAGAGAGGTTAAACAACTTTCCTAAGATCTCATAGCTAGTAAGGGTAGAGCAAGGATTCAAACTCAGGCAGTCTCTCTCTATAGCTCTGCACTTATAAATAAGATTTTCTCTCATCCCTAGACATGAACATGAATATTTGCTTATATATAAATTCATCTTATTGATATGTTTCTTTTGAATTTCTTCCCCTTTTTCTAATGAAAACTGATGATGCTATTTAGAAAGCTTTATTTTTTTTACCTAAAATGTTTAATCTCAGAAAAGTACTGAGAAAAATAACAGTACTCATGCATTACCCACCAAGAATTTTAAACATATTAACATTTTGCCTCTTTATTTCTACTTTTTGTTTTTAAAATAAAATAACCAGTTATTTCTGACAAATTCTTCTCTTCAGTCTCATTCTTTCCTTCCCCTCTTTCCATTCCTTGTCCAGAACAACCCACTCTTAAGAGCAGAATGTAAATCCTTCCAGACTGTGTTCTTATATTTCTACCAGAAGCACGGAAATAGCCATAATCCATATACATGGTATTGTTTTTTTAACTGTACACAAATGGCCTCATGGTGTATGGGCTGTACTGTTTCTTGGCTTTTTCACTAAACATTACATATGTGTGTGTGAGTATATATATATGTTTTTGTTTTTGTTTTTGTTTTTTTGAGACGGAGTTTTTCTCTTGTCACTCAGGGTGGAGTGCAGTGTCATGATCTCAGCTAACTGCAACCTCCGCCTCCTGGGTTCATGCAGTTCTCCTGCCTCAGCCTCCCTAGTAGCTAGGATTATAGGTGGCTGCCACCACACCCTGCTAATTTTTGTATTTTTAGTAGAGACGGGATTTCACCATGTTGGCCAAGCTGGTCTTGAGCTCCTGACCTTACGTGATCTGCCCGCCTTGGTCTCCCAAAGTGCTGAGATTACAGGTGTGAGCTACCACAGCCAACCTAAACATTATATTTTTAAAACCTCTCCATAGTGATCTATCTAGCTATAATTCATTCTCAGCTGCTATATTTCTTTCTTGCAGATACACCATATTTTATTTGTTTATTTTCCTCTAAATGGGTGATTAGTTGTTTCCAATATTTTCCTGTTATAAACAATACTGAGATGAACATTTTTTGGGTACATAATGTCTCACATACTTTGCCTCCTGGATCGGGATTGCTGGTTGGGAGGGACTGTGCGGTAAAATCTAGCAATGAACATGGAAGAGCAACAGCTGGGAAGGAGGGGTATGTCAGGATTACATCTGAGAATTAGAGAACAAAGTCACGCAGGAATATTTACTATAATTATAAGATAATAGTAAATTACACTGCTAACAGATAGCCCAAGTCCATACTTCATGAAGTCTCTATAAACAAATGTTAGGTATATGTGAGGTTTAATAAAGAGAACTCTAGGCTGAGAGCCAAGAGACTTGGATTTTCTCTCCAGCTGTGCTCTAACCTAGCTTTGTGCCATAGCATAATACATTAATAGAGTTGGGCACAGAGGCTCACACCTGTAATCCCAGCGACTAGGGAGGCTTGAGGCCAGGAGTTCAAGACCAGCCTGGGCAACAAAGTGAGATCATGCCACTGCTCTCCAGCCTGGATTAGAGAGCGAGACCCTGACTTATTTTATTTATTTTGTTTTAATTTAATTAATTTTTTTTTTCAGACGAAGTCTGGCTCTGTCGCCCAGGCTGGAGTGCAATGGCATGATCTCGGCTCACTGCAACCTCTGCTTCCCAGGTTCAAGAGATTCTCCTGCCTCAGCCTCCCAAGTAGCTGGGACTACTGGCGCACACTACCACACCTGGCTAATTTTTCGTATTTTTAGTAGAGACGGGGTTTTACCATATTCCCCAAACTGGTCTCGAACTCCTGACCTCAAGTGATCTGCCCGCCTCAGCCTCCCAAAGTGCTGAGATTACATGTGTGAGCCACCGCATCTGGCCTGAGACCCTGACTTCTTTTAAAAAAGCAAAACAATACATTAATGGTCTCTGAATCTCTTTTCTCTTATCTGAAAATGAAGAATTTTTGATAGTATTTTCTTATGATTTCTTCCAGCATTAATCTACCCAAGTTAAGGCTGGAATAAGTTTCCTTTATGATATTAATACCTCTCCTCAGCATTGAACTAAATGATCCACAGGCCCAAATCCTCATCGTCCCCCAAACTGCTGCCCTGTTGTCCCTGAATATAGTGTCCATTTGTAATTCCAGGCAGTGGGCTGTAATGGGCCCTTGATTTATTGCGCCCTTTTCCTACCGTGTAAATAGCCCAGCTCACTGCTTCTTGGGTGGGATAATTATGAACCTTGTGGCCCTCAGATTTCTCAATGGGATCGGGCTCCAGTTACCCACAGTGGTAACTGGCTTGATAACAGCATTGTTTATTGTTTCTTTCCTACTCCTGTCTCACTTCTCTCCTTCTGGCCATTGTATTCTGAGGTCACCTGAGATTCTTGTCTCAAGATCTTCTTTCTGGGGAAACTCAAACGAAGATATCCACCTATTCAGATCCTGCCTGTTTTCCTCCCTCCAGCTTCATTCTATAGCCTTGGAAGGTTCATCCTGGCCTGTTCAAGCCTGTTTTCCTCTCTCTTGCTTGATTCCACAGCCTTCGAAGTTTCTTCCTGGCCTGTTCAAACACAAGCTCATGGAGCTGCAGCAGACTCTTACCACATTTGTCATTGGAACCAAGTAATGCAACGTCACATATGATTATATGCATGTTCTTTTTTTAAATTTTATTTCTCACAGCCCTGGAAGCTGGGAAATGCAACATCAAGGCCTGGCAGGGGCCGGCTTTTGAGTCAGCTAGGTGTTAGCTGTTACTTCATATGGAGGAAGGGGCAAGGAACCTCTCTTGTGTCTCTCTTTTTTTTTTCAATACATTTAATAGTATATATAGTTAAGGCCTATAATATGTTATGAGACACATTAGATAGTAAAATGATTACTATAGTGAAGCAAATTAACAGATTCATCATCTTACAGTTTCCCATTTTGTGTATGTGTGACAAGAGCAATTATATCTACTTACATAGCAAAAAAAAAATCCCACATGCCACACCACTTTATTAACTATCCTCCTCATGTTGTACATTAGATCTCTAGGCTTGTTTTTTCTACCTGTCTGTTACTTTGTATCCTTTGATCTATATCTCTCCATTCCTCTCACCTACATTCATGTTCTTACTTTTTATGTCCCTTCCCCTCCCAAGCATAATATAAACCGCCAAGAGCCAGGAACTCTTTTTTAAATTTTATTTTTATTAAAAAAAAATGCCCCTCTATGCCTAGCATGGAACTAATGCAGAATGTACCCATGTGGTGTATTGTCACTGAATGAATAATTTAGTCTGAGTAAGTCTATATCCCCAGGACTGATTTTGTGGATGCCAGCCATCTCTTCTTGGATTTCTTTGCCTTTTAATTAACTTCCCATTAGACTTGTGGTTCTTAGTGACCTCCTGAGGGCCTGAAAATCAGAAGGTTACAGACTGGGCCATCTATTTTATGGGAGTAATATAAAGACATACTCTCTTTGATCACGTTTTCAGAACCTTTTGACCAAATTGGCAGAAATAATTGGGAATAAAAATGTGTTGGGAAGTAGAAGTTATAATTTCTTATTTTTTTTCTAATAAGGACTTTAATTCTAAATTCATTCATAGCTTTGTTTTAAAGTTATTGTCAGTATTTTATGAAGTTAAAGACAAATTCAAACATTAATGATTCTAGATGTTTTGCTTCAAGTATCTTTGCCACTGTTTCCTCCTATGAGATGGAGTCTAGATTTTCTTTCCTTCTCTTCCTCTCTCTCTTTTTCTTCTCTTCCTCTCTCTCTTTTTCTTCTCTTGTACAGAATAAGCCTGATTTTTTTTAATTTTGATTTTTTAAAAATTCTCTTTTATTTTGATTGATATTGCATATGCTTAAAAATTGGTAGGAGAGGCTGGGCGCAGTAGCACATGCCTGTAATCCCAGCACTTTGAGAGGCCAAGGCGGGTGGATCACGAGGTCAAGAGATCAATACTATCCTGGCCAACATGATGAAACCCCGTCTCTACTAAAAATACAAAAATTAGCTGGGTGTGGTGGCACACACCTGTAGTCCCAGCTACTGTGGAGGCTGAGGCAGGAGAATCACCTGAACGCAGGAGGTGGAGGTTGCAGTGAGCAGAGATGATGCCACTGCACTCCAGCCTGGTGACAGAGCAAGATTCTATCTAAAAAAAAAAAAAAAAAAAGAAAAGAAAATTGGTAGAAGAATTCAAGTGAGTGAAACTGAGAGTTTATGGTTTTCTCCAGCAAATCAGTGAGTGTTTTCCCTGAACATGGATGCTCTGGCTCTGGTCTTCACACTCTGTGAGATGAGGACCAGCCCTTGTGGCCTCTGACTTCCAAGACTTCAGTACCTGAGGGTATTATTACATATTTTATGAGTTTAAAAATTGAGGAAACTTTTTTCCCCTCCAACAGTGAAACATTCTATTTATCATTTGTTGAACCTGTCTAGTGAGTACTGATTTTGTAGAATACTTCCCCAAAAGCTGATTTTCCAGATTCAGTTCTTTTCAAACTGCAACCAGCCCGGCTGGGCAGAGAGGCCTCTCCTTTTGCTCCGCTGTATTCTTCCTGAACTGACTTTATCACTGTCCCTCCAGCCATTTCCAGGATTCATCACAGATTATCTCTGCTTGTTGGCAGAAAGCAAGCACCGCCGAGACTGAAGGGCACAATTGCCGAAAGGTTCTTCTTTCAGTTCAGTCCTCATTCTAATTTTTAACTTATTTGGTGCTGCTGTGGAAAAGCTGTTTGCCTGAAATATGGTAAATAAATAAATAATATCCTACATATGGAGTCCATAAAATAGGATGCAGAAAGCTAGGAGCTCAAATTTAGATCCAAGGCAGTAATTCTCCTTGCTTCCTTTTCCGCTTCCCTTCTTAGCCTCCCTTTTCTCCTTAAATGATCAGGCTGAATGGGGTTGTCAGGATTGAAAGAACAGGATCCCAGATTTTATAAAATTGTTTACTCCTCTCTGTTTGAAATGTGTAACTTTGCAGAATTGAGTGTAATTCCAGTCATCTCCTAAAAGGCTGGGGTGATGGCCAGGGCGAATGGGCTTCCTGACCTTTTCTGTGTGGAGAGGCTTCACGGAGGAGCACTGAGGGCAGAAGACACAGAGCCAGTCTTCCATGGAGGCGACCCATAGCAGCGGGATCCAGCAATGTGTGAAGTCATGCTGGTTTTACATATGAACCAATTTGAATAGAATCCTTCATTTTTTTTACATAAATATTACATCTTAACCTTTTCATAGAAGAGCCTCGGTTTTCTTTCCAAAGGTATAAAGGCGAGGTCTGTGTTTCCATAAGCAGAGAACATTTATCCTCTGTCCTGCCTCCCTCTAGAACAAAATCCATTGCTGTCTTAATTTCCAGTTTTGATTGTAGCTCTCAGTGTGAGACCTCCCAGTGCTGTAGAGTGTGTTTCCTCTATGAGGCTCACTCACCACAGGCATAAAGATCGGGGTGAATTTCCCAGCCGCCTACATCCGGGAATCTCTCATTGCTGGACTCAGCAAGATCATTTTTATTTTTGACCAGAACCTTATAAATAAATCACAAATATGTAAATGTGATAGGGAAGGTGCCCATCACAACTATTTGTTCAAACAAGTCCTGGGCCCAAAGAAGGAGTGAAAAATTAACTTCCTATCACTTTATTTCAGTAGTTCATACTGACAGCAAATATTTAATTATCCATTATTTTGAATTCCACATTAAAATAATACTCATAATGTTTAGATTAATAGAAAATACTCATATTTATAATAGAGCTTTCCAGATACATAGAGGCAATATAGTCTAGTGCTTGGTAATTCCCTAGAGTTGGAGACCTTGGTTTAAACCTGGCCTTTACATCAGACAAGCTATGTGTGCATAGGAAACTCTGAGCTCTTTGTTTCAGTTCTCTCATCTGTAAAAGAGACACAACAATAGTGACTAACTCACAGGATTGTTCTAAGGATAATATGAGATGATGTGTAACACACACAATACCTAAAACTTGGTAAGCTCTGTTAACATTAACTAGTAATAGCATTTCAGTCTCTTTTCTGTTCATTATGACATTTAATCTTCTTGATAACCTCTTATTATAATACACACTGTGGTAGACTAACTTTGCTTTAAAGGGCCAGATAGTAAATATGTTCAGCTTTGCCAGCTGTATGGTTTCACTTATAAACACTCAACTCTGCCAGTATAGTTCAAAAGAAGCCAAAGGCAATATAAATGTAAGGGTGTGTCTGTGTTCCAATAAAACTTTGTTTACAAAACTAGGTGTCAAATGAGATTTGACCTGGGGACTGTAGTTTGCTGATTCTTGACAACTCTCTACTTGCTGTTACAAATAAGAACATGAAAGCAGCTTGGTTAGGAGATTGACTGTGAGAACATTGCTACTTAGTGGTATATTTCAAAGTAATATCCATTTTTTTAAAACTTATTTCAGGACTTTTCTGCACAACTTTTTGTTTGTTTGTTTGTTTTATTTTGAGACTGAGTCTAGCTCTGTCACCCAGGCTGGAGTGCAGTGGCACGATCTCTGCTCATTGCAACCTCCCCCTCCCACGTTCAAGCGATTCTCCTGCCTCAGCCTCCCGAGTAGCTGGGATTACAGGTGCCCGCCACCACGCCCAGCTAATTTTTTTGTATTTTTAGTAGAGACGGTGTTTCACTTTGTTGGCCAGGCTGGTCTCGAACTCCTGACCTCGTGATCCACCCACCTCGGCCTCCCAAAGTGCTGGAATTACAGGTGTGAGCCACTGTGCCTGACCTGAACAACTGTTTTTGATGGCAATTTCTTATCTAGTGATCATCTGCAATGTCTGAGATATAGACTTATGTACATCATTGGTTAGAGTGTGGGTTGATGTGAGCAGTCTTCTTTGACTTTGTTTTATAGCCAAGAGTTCAGCTTTAAATACTGAGCAAATTTCCTGCCAGCATGGATTTTGGTTAGAAAAAGAAATGGGCAAAAGTAGATGCCTGTTTCAATCCTGACTGAGGAACAAATGTAGCACCTCAAAGCATTTCTTTATACTTATACATTTCTTTAGGTTTTTTATATAACACTAAAATACATACTTTTTTTTTCAGTCAAAAATATATTCCTGAGTTCTAAATCTTTAATTTGGGGGACATGGATCAAAATTTTGAAATTTTGGTTGTAAAAGACACCTAGAGGGGCACGAAGTCTGTGGCTTGTGCAAAATCTTTTACACATGCTTCTAGGATGCACACACATATACAAACACACACTCTCACACACTCACATAAGGTAAGGAGGGTGTTTGGGTGTATAAAAGCAAACAGTAGAAGCTGCCTCAAACCACTGTATCCAGTATATATCCTGATCCAACATATATGTATTTAGATTCAAATTTAATAGGTCTGGTGTCAAATTTCTGAACCCATCACAAAGTAGAAGCAATAAATACAAAAAAGGCATATTGTTCATAAAGCGTGACTGGCTGTAGCAAGAGATGACAGCTGACCTTTGGATACCAAACTAGCCATAAAACTGAAAAATCATGCCATGATACCTTGTTGAATCACTTCTTAAGTAAAGGTTAACTTATATACATTACATTCTGATTGTTTAAACAGAAACAAGTGTAGTATCTTTTAGGATTAGGTCATTTTAAATTTATTCTGACAATTAGAAGTTTTGATTCTTCATTTGTTAAATTGAGTTTTCTGGAAAATGCACTCATCGAACATCCCTCTTTCTGAAGTTGAAGTTGGATAAATGTAGCAATTCCACATGTTCATCAATGTGTTACAGCCTAAAATTCATCTTTTGAATGAGAATATTAATTTCATGTTTATAAACATATTTTCTAATTGATCAACTGTATTTATTTTTATTTATATATTTCTCCATGCAAAATAGAAATAGCTCTTTACTCAGATGAGTGATACTGAATCTAATATAAAAGCAAATTTGTATAGAAGAAATCCAGGGACAGCAGCGGTCAGAAGATAATTCACAACTTGATGAGGTAAACTACCTTGAATACCCTTGAGAATGAGAGAGTAAGCAAGGAGACCTCGAGTGGCCAAAGCAGAGATTTCAGTTATATTTACTGGACAAAATGGACACCATAATCAACAGGGAAACACAGGATGTACTTTGGGTGAGTGGTAAAGTTCTGCCCATATGAAGGCATACTCCCATTTATTTGCTCAGTCTTGGCCTGGTGACAGGCAACAAATATTGAATAAGACCCTTTAAATGAATTTTCAAAAGATGAAGTTTAGTGATTTAAATAGCATTTAAAAAAATCAAATTCATAGTAAGGGTGCAGTAAATATTTGGTTTACAGTTTCATCTTGTATACTGTGGAAAGACGATGAGCATGGAACTTGTTATCACCATGTAGAATTCCTAAAATAATTGTTTCAATAAATACTCACGGAATAGTAGCTCAGGTTTCAGATTTTTTACATGTTATTGACTGAGCCTCCCTTTGGGGAAAATTTAAAAGTTAAAAGATCTCTTTTAAGATGATTCAGAAATGCAAGATTTATTTAACATCTTCCTCATTGCCATATTGTGTTCTGTTGTTTTCCTCATATCATGTAACTTATTATCATTTTTTATTACTTAGTTTCATTTTTACTTCCTTTACCTACTCACTCATTAATTCTTACTGCCAGTATTTTAAAACCTTTCTGCAAAAACACACATGCAACTGCACTGGGTCAGTGTTTCTCCTGATTGATAATCCACTTTCCACCTCCACATCTAAGTATACAATCATTGATAAAAATGAAGCCCCCATGGACTCTTCTCCTGAGAGATCTCATTCTTCCTGCTTATCAGCTTCTGCCCTCTGTCTGAGGGATTCCGTATTGGCATCTCCCAAATGGAGATATTTTCCTATCAGGTGTATTGGAGTTAAAATTGAGAGAGAACATGCAATCATTTTTATCTTTTCCTGAATCATATGCAAGTTTAGCACCAGGTCGAAAATTCAAGCTTAGACTTGTTTGTGCTCTAAAGATTGAGAAAGTTGCTCAGATTGCTCTGGAGTGGGTCATGAGTTTTCTTCCTGGATTTTTGTTCAACACAGATAGCCATCTTTGATTTATTGGAACCTCTTGCTAGAGCATAGTTATAACTCCCAGAGAATCCTTTTGAAGTCAATTTCAGCTTTTTCATATTCAAGGAAAAGGGGAATAAATCATGTATCCATTTTTGATCTGTAGTTTTTCAGGAATCATTTTCAATGTTGTTGAAGAAGTTAGAAAAGCCCAAGCTAATCACTGTATCATATAGGTTTTCCGAAGGCAAGGTGTAGAAATTTTTAGTGTTATTTAAGAAACCCATTTATTTTGAAGTATTGAAATGTTATTAATCCTAAAGACCAGGTGATAGTTTATATATTCTTGAAGCCTTTAAAAATATAATTAGCCTCTCTGTTACAAATTGAGTCCACATTCATCTTGGGGCTAATTTATTTCCTTTACAAAACTGACGAGTGTTTGTCTACAGGATCAGTGAACTAAATCTAAATAGGGGCCAAACCTTCAACTTCACCCTCTGGCAACTCTTTTTCCCATTTTCAGAACTCTTCCAAATCCCCCGCCCCAGCCCCAGTATTTCCAATTGACTTATAGAAACAGTTGCATTGTTCTTTTGCCCAAATCCCAAGCATTCCCCAGAGAGCTGTTTTCACTTTCTTTAGAGCACTTACAGTTTATCTCTGTAAGAGAATAGTTTTGAGTTTGGCACTTAGTCTGTTTATTTTTCATTCTAATAGGAATCGCCTTAGAGCTAGCTAAGTCCCTGTTAGTCAGCTTCTTAAGTGCTGATCAGACTTCTTCTATCTGTATAGAACACTCACTTTTTCACATCAGAGATTTAATGAAACTAGAAAAGAAAGCTCCTTAAAATAACAATAATAATGAAAATCTCTAATAGATTCAGGCAACTTTACATATATCTTTTCAAGGTTGGGTCAATTTTGCAAAAATTTTGAGGGTTTTATTTTTTAATATGGCCTCAGGTTAGAGTCACACAAATCAGTTAAAAAAATATATTTCTTTGAGTTGGAAATACACACTTATTTCATCCCTGTACTTCTATATAGGGGAGTTATTTTTAATGAGAAAAATTTATAGCTGACTGCCAATGACACATAAAAATTAGTATGCATTATTAAAAATAAATTAAGGCAGAAAGCAGCCAAAGTGGACTTTGTTCTAGAGTCTTGGTAAACAGCCAACAGCAGTGCTCACTTGTCTTCATGTGACATTAAATAGTGCCCGTCTAAAAAGTGATTAATAGATACCGTGGGTTGGAACAGGCTGGCATTCGTCTGTTTCTTACAGCTCCTGATACATGTTGAATGCCCTGCATACCTATAGTTCTTAAGGGAATAGTCACTGTTGAGACATTTAGAGAAGCTGATATCAGATGAGGGCAATCTTGTTTTGGCTATTTTACCACATCTCAAGTATACAAAGCCTACATGTAAACATTACGTAATGCCTTCAGACATTGCACTGATTCAAATAGATTTTAATGAGAAAGGCCAACTTTTCCTGTTTCTTGGTCATTCAGAGACTTTTAGGGAGCTTGAATTGTCAGTATCTCCTAATCTCTCAACTATTTTTTTCTCTTGATTTTTAATCTCACTCAGTTAGACTGTTGGGAAGAGAATACAATAGGAGGATTAATGGCTCAGAGCAGAAATGTTTGCTTGTTGGACAATAGGAAGGGAATTTGGTAGAAGTTCTTACCCTTCCTGTTTACATTCAGTAATGTTGCTGGTATATTGAAAAGATTGTCAATAGTGGGTATATATTTTTTTCAACAGTAATTTCCAACATCTTGTTGTTAGGTGTTCATCAAAATAAGAAAGACGGAGAAAGAAGAAAACAGAGACAAAAAGAAAAGAGATAATGGATTTGAGAAGTCAAGTCAATTCAGTCACAATATGGGAGTAAAGGACAGATTAAAAGAAGTTTTTTATGTGAGTGTGTGTGTGTGAATGAGTGTGAAAATGCATGCATGGGTACATGTGCCTTAGAGTAGAGGTAATTGGAAGACTTGAGGAGAAATTACTCACTTTTTTTTAATACCAATGACCAGACAGCTTGCCAGGTGCTCACTCAGATTTGTATCATATCTTTACATACTGTCTTCTGGATAGGTACAACTATCCCCATTTTTCAGATGAGGACACAGAATCTTAGAGAAATGAAGAACTAAATCAAGATCTGTTTGAACGTAAGTGGTTGAGTCAGGATTTGAATACAGGCTTTTTGTTTTTATCACTCCAGAGTCTCTTTTTTCTTCCTTGGTAAATCCAGACTTATCACTGGAGATTCTGGTTCAAAATTACTCTGGCAGTTTTAGCACCTAATATATGTTACTCCAAGAATTTTCCAAGTCTGATTAAATAGATTAGGTGGAGTCCTCCGAAACCCTTTCCTGATTTCCTGGGCCAAGGTAAAGCACATCTCAGAGCAAATTTTAAACAATACTTTGTCATTGAAGACCTAACTATATATGAAGCATTGTGTAGGTGCTGAGAAAGGCACAGAAAAATATACAATAGGGCACTTGCCACCAGTGCCTTATTAATTAGATAAAGAGATAAAACATACACCTGTGAAAAGCTAAAAAAAATTACTATTATCAATTAACAATTTGGCATAGCAAAACAAGGCATGATTAATTGCCAGATAACACAAAATGCATGTGGTAGAATTTGAGAGATCTGTAATTGGACTTCAGTGGCCTGATAATTCTTAATGGAAGCAGTTTAAGCTGGAGGGAAAGGATGGGCAGGATTTAGACAGGGAGGACAGAGGTGGGAGATGAATTCAGGCCTTAACAAAAGTGTAAAGAAGAGCAGGACAGCAGGAGGCTGGGTTGAAGGACATAAACAACAGGAAGGTAAGTAAACTACTTTGGACAAAGTGGGGCTCTGCATAGATAGGAAATGGAAAAGCAACCTCAAAAATAGGTTGGGCTCAGGTTTTCAATCCTGAGTGCCAGCATAGACTGAGCCTGTTGCCGTGGGTACATGGAAAATGACAGAGTCAGTATTGCACTTTGAGAAGATTATTCAGGAGGCAGGGTGCAGGATAGAGGAAGAGTGTCTACAAATAAAGAGTGAGGCAACACATATGTCCATCCTGCATTGGGCCACACCAAGAACCCACCATGTGCACCTCTCACCACCCACTGCCACTCAGGCTGCTGCACACAGTAGCCCCCTAACTCATCTACCCAGATCCACTTTTGTCCCCATCCACTCTGTTCTCCAGTTTCAGCCAGAGTGATCTTTACAAAACATAAATTATTGTCACCTCCTGCAAAAGATTTCAACGTGACCCATAAATATGTTCTTATTTTTTCCTCTATGTCCTATCCCTCAACATGACCTACAAGACCTGGCCTCTGCCTTCTCTTCGGTCTCATCCTTCACCCTGCTCACTCTTGTTTTCTAGGCATGGTGGTCTTTTTAAAAACTGTGTCCCATTCTTTGTGTTCAACATGCCCCCTCTCATGATAGGGACTTTGCTGTTTCCTCTTCCTGGCATGCTCTTCTTTCCCCTCATTGTCTTGTCAACTCCTACTTATCCTTCAGATCAACACACTCTTATTTCAAGACCTGCTTGACTAGGTCAGATCCCCTTATAGAAGGGTCTCACAGCTCCAAGTAACTATCTCTCCTTTGCAGCTTTTATTACATGTGCGGTTTCACCACTTATCTAATAGTTAATTCATGTTTCTTTTCCGCAGTGTCCACAGTGTTTTTGTTCTTTATTTAATTCAAGAATCTAGCTCTTAGTGGACTCTCAATAAATATAATATAGTGGAAACAAAATAATATGTGGTTAAAATGTAAGGTGTTGTATTAGTCCGTTCTCATGCTGCTAATAAAGACATACCTGAGACTGGGTAATTTATAAAGGAAAGAGGTTTCATTGTCTCACAGTTCAGCATGGCTGGGGAGGCCTCAGGAAACTTACAATCATGGCAGAAGGGAAAGCAAACACATTATTCTTCTCATGGTGGCGGCAAGAAGAATGAGAGCTGAGCGAAGGGGGAAGCCCCTTATAAAACCATCAGATCTCATGAGGACTTACTATCACAATAATAGCATGCAGAAAACTGTCTCCATGATTCAATTACCTCCCACTGGGTCCCTCTCACCATAGGTGGGGATTATGGGAACTACAGTTCAAGATGAGATTTGGGTGGGGACACAGCCAAACCATATCAGATGTTATAAAAATTTCTGTATTTGAAGGCCTCAGCGATTGGCAACATTACTTAATTTTAAATACATTTGGCACTGATTTTAAAAAAGTGTTACATAGTATTGGAATTATTTTCAGAGGGCTGAAGAATCCTTCATACCTTGGAGAGTGAGTGAGCACTCTTTAGCAGGCCTCTTGCGCTTCCAACCTAAATGCAGGCAAACGTCCTGTTGGTATGTAAAGCTGCCACCCAAATGCAGAGAACCTCTAGAGTGCATGCTGTTCTCATTCAAACTGTCCCATCTGTTCAGACATGGTCAAGCTCTCTGAGCCCTGGGAGAACGAAAACAGGCCAGGATTACCAGTTTTTACAGATTTTAACGTGAGGCTTAGGGTCTGTGGGCTAAAAGGTTGATTGTAGTTTTTAAGTTAAACATAAACAGGGGCTGAAAAGACCCTAAAATTACATTTGGGAGTCATACAAAGACAATTCAGCTCCAACTGCATTACTCGGGACCTTTTTGCTGCTGAAACAGAAGAAATGATAATTAACCAATCAGGATGAAATGTCAATTTGAGAGGAAGGTAATGTGAAATTTTCCTAAATCATCTAAACACCAAAAAATCTGTTACATCTGATTTCCAACCTGCTCTGTTGCTATGAAAACTTACTCTCCACTCAGCTCTCTGAACGCTACATATTCATGCAATTATAATTCTTTCTGAAAGATGGACTCTGTAATGATATGAAGGAGTTTTCCTTCAGTCTGCCTAGAGTTTTTCCAGAGCCACTTAATAAGAGCCATGCTCTTTTGGAATTATTTTGCTTTATCCACATTTTTCTTCATGATCCAAATAAAAGATAGTTTTTTAAATGTGAGGTGGCAGTTGTCTTGGGATATATCTCTATGGCATTTGCTAAATTAAAGCTCATCTTTTCAAGCCCAGTCTTTATTTTGTTTTTCTATAGTTTGCTGGCAAAATCAAAGCTCTTGCTTCCTTACTCTTGCACTGTGGAGCAGACTGGTAGGATGATCACAGGGGAGTGAGCAGGCTTCAGTGGTTCTTAAAAAGACAATTTCCATTTCCTTGGCAGAGGGACCCCATACTGCGCTCCAGCCAATTCTTAATTCTTTCTGCCATTGGTTCCGAGGGACAGGCTTTTGTGGGGAGGGATTATTTGTTTCTTTAAAATCCACCGTGGTTCTTTTCCCTCCCACCTTTTCCCCTTTCTTTTGTGGCCTGGAACAATACAATGTTAGCGATTCAGTTTCTGACTTGCAGAGAATCCATCTATGCTTGGAAAAATGCAGTTCAATTATATACTGCAGCTTGAGGTGAGATAGAAGTGAAGATGGCTTAACACGTGAAGTGGGTAAAAAAATGTGTAATTGAAACAGTATGATGTTGATGAGGCAGTGTGTGAGGCTGTCAGGAGGCATTATAATAAGCTGATGAACGAGACTAGCTTCCTAGTTCTGCTGTATGCAAATGTTCCATTATTTTTGGTGGAGGAAAGGAACCTGGCATATTAATTGGCTTTGTTTTTAGAGATGCAGGTGAAGCCTTTTCATTTTGCTTTCTGAAAAGAAACTTGCAATATGTCCTTAAATTATGTTTAATTTTGAGTGTCGACTTACAAAGAAATAAAAATTCTTCATTTTTAAAAAATTTAAAACAAAAAAAAATTTGGGGGTATTGAACCTTAGAACCAATGACTAAAAATTCTGATTCTGTGTCGACTAAAAATTCTGATTTTGTGTCAACTAAACTGCATATGAGATCTTCGAGTTTTTAACACTGAAACATAATAGTTAATTTTTTAAAGTACTATAAAACTTAGAATATAGAAAATAAATTACACTATACTATATTTTCTATATTTGGAAGTTTACAGTTGTTTGCATAATTGACAAGTTTGTTTCCTGGTGCAGTCATCAGCAGGTTATACAGGGTGTATTTATCTGTCTCTTTCTTCAGAGGACACTGTGTGTGTGTTGAGAATGAAACTGAGTGTGGGTGGTAAGAGGAAATATTAATGAACTTTTAAATATCTCTTTCCTTGAAAAGACTGAAATATGAGGTCTTAAGTAAAATAAATCATTTAAAGTATAAAATGCTTAAAGATCCTTACTTTTTATTACCAAGTTGTTAGCAGACTGCCATACTGAATACCTTTTATGTAGTTTTTTTTTTTTTTTGGCTAACTTTTCCAAACAACTTTAAAATATAGTTATTCATTAACCGACTTGTGACTAACCTTTTTCAGAGAGAGAGGATTAACTTTATTCCTCTCCAGTTTTAACATGACCAATAAGGTGATATGCAAGTGAGGATTTGGGGAGGTGGGGAAGAATTGGAGAGAGGTAATAGAACTGATCCTTGAGTCAGTGGGATGTCGGAAGTGGTTTTCCATTACTTTCCTTGGTTCTCAGAAAACCAGGGAGATAGGGAGGATGTTATCAGGCCCTTTGACCTTCTGGAAGTGACTGTGAACTTAGCAAAAGCTAGTTGGAGCTAGGGGAGGAAGGAGGCAGATAAAGTAGGAAGAAATAATTGTTCTCCCTAAGCACAGAATCCAAGGTGGTGCTATTAAAACAAACAAACCAAAAATACACACACACACACAAACGCACACACACACACACGTCTGTGAATGTATACAGAGATGGTGCGGTGGCTCGCGCCTGTAATCCCAGCACTTTGTGAGCCCAAGGTGGGCAGATCATGAGGTCAGGAGTTCGAGATCAGCCTGACCAACATGGCGAAACCCCGTCTCTACAAAAAATACAAAAATTTGCCAGGCGTGGTGGCACTTGCCTGTAATCCCAGCTACTCAGGAGGCCGAGGCAGGAGAATTGCTTGAATCCAGGAGGCGGAGGTTGTGGTGAGCTGAGATCACACCACTGCACTCCAGCCTGGGCGACAGAGAGAGACTCTGTCTCAAAAAAAAAAAAAAGAAGAGATATATATGTGTATATATATTAATATGTTGACACCACAGAGTACAGTATTAGAGGAAACAGTGTGGGTGCATGTGATTCAAACATCAGTTGTGTGGCAGAAAGAGAAGCTAGTCAACAGGTGGGGGTCTTTTAACTCCTTCTCTCCCTCCACTGATACAGAACCCCCAACACTCATATACAGTGTGTTTCCAGAAATCCAACCTGGCTATCCCTTTGAGGCTGATAGAGGAGCCAAGTATCCAACCTGAGATCCTGTGGTTCATGGAGTCTGAGTTCCTATTGAACACAGATCATGGTTGCCTGGATGGGAAACCTGGTTTAAACATTTAAATGATCAGAATCAGAGCAGCCTGAAACAGTCATCCTTGATGCTCAAGTTCCTGAGAAATAATTACTAGAAACAAAATTTCATTGTTTGGAAACTTTTCCAGAAAATGATAAAATAATACTCGTGAGAACATAGATCACAGAAAAAGAAAGTTCAGTTCTAATGTAGTATGTTTCTTTTACCTAGATTTATTCATTCTCCCTGTGTTTATTTTCTTTAACAAGTATAAACAAAGAAGAAAAGGCAGCCTCTTGTATAGAATGCTTACACATTTTATAATTTAAAAATACATATAGTCAGCCGGGTGTGGTGGCTCACGTCTGTAATCCTAACACTTTGGGAGGCTGAGGCGGGCAGATCACGAGGTCAAGAGATCAAGACCATCCTGGCCAACATGGTGAAACCCCATCTCTACTAAAAATACAAAGATTAGATGGGCATGGTGGTGTGCACCTGTAGTCCCAGCTACTTGGGAGTCTGAGGCAGGAGAATCACTTGAACTCGGGAGGCAGAGGTTGCAGTGAGTGAGATCGCGCCACTGCACTCCAGCCTGGTGACAGAGTGAGACTCCATCTCAAAAAAAAAAAAAAAAAAACAAATAGTCATTTTATAGTTTAGTCTAAGCATTTATTACACATTTCAAAAGACAAACTCTCTCCTACTTTTGTCCACCTGTAAGACTCATTTCAGTACCTATTTTATTTTCTCCTAGTTTTTCCCATGGTCTTAGTTTAAGAATTCCCAAATTCTCACTTATTGAATTCACTCACAGAATTCTACTTCCCACTACAGTTCTATCAGGAATAGGCAAGATAGAAAGAAAAAAAAAAAAAAAAAAGAAAGAAAGAAAGAAAAAGAAAATAAAGGAAGAAAAAGGGATGGGAATTTTGCAAACATGGAGGGCCTGATTACTAAAAGCCTTATGAGATGCTCATACTCATTCTTTAAAGAATATTGGAAATAAATCAGTCATGCATTTAATTAAACCATCCTAAAATGTACCCCTCTTAAAAAATGAGTGCCATAATACTTCCCAAATTCCTGGAAATGTTGTATGTCTAAGAAAGCAAGATCTGAACTGTAGGTGTATTTCAGCTGGAAATTGTAGTTTACATTACTTCTAATTCGAGGCCTATGTTTGGTCATTAAAAGCTCCCAGCTAAAAACAGTGACCCTACTCTCCATGTGTGCACAATCTTCAGCCAAGTCCCACCAGAGCATTGGCCCTTCAGTGGAGGGAGAAAGGATGAGAGAAAAAGAAATTCTGTGGATGTGAGAGGTTAGGGATAGAAGGGTATTTGGGCAGCTCTGGCTATCTCATATCTGGAATTTCACCTTTTATCTTCCTGGAGGATGGCTCCTTATATGGTCTGCTTTGTAGACCACTTTCTTGGAAAGCAATTGCATATAATATAAAACAGAGGATGTTGTGCTAAAAAGAAAAACAACCCTCCTTTTATTGATACTTTTTTCTCAAATACAGTGATCACTACACGATAGTAATAATGGTTTTATATTTGTAAATCTTGGGTCTTAGTAAAAACCACATATGATCTGTTAACCTAAATGATCTTTAGAATAAAGTACAGCATTCTAATCAATTCAATTCATATTTCACATGTAGTTATTCTTTGAGTAAACAAGTACTTTTTGTTAAAGGAAGCAGGTGAACTAAAATTTAGGTATTTCCTCTTCTGAAGTCCCTGATGTAGTTGGTTTGGAAAAGGTCTCCAACCAACCAGGGTGCTGAACATTCATCCTGAGTAATGTGCTGTTTTGGTTGATAACAGTTGTCATAGTCATTTCCTCCTTTAGTTAGCATTTTGGCCTAAAGGTAGTAGATTTATGGTTTTTAGCCTGTTTCATTTCCCAGCTGCCCCACAACTTTTTTTTTTTTTTTTTTTTTTTTTTTTTTTTGTGAGGCAGAGTCTCGCTCTGTTGACAGGTTGGTGTGCTGTGGCGCCATCTCGGCTCACTGCAACCTCTGACTCCCTGGTTCAAGTGATTCTCCTGCCTCAGCTTCCTCTGTAGCTAAGAGTACAGGCTTGCGCCACCACCTCCAGCTAATTTTTGTATTTTTAGTAGAGACGGGGTTTCACCATGTTGGCCAGGATGGTCTCAATCTCCTGACCTTGTGATCTGCCCTCCTCAGCCTCCCAATGTGCTGGGATTACAGGCGGAAGCCACTGCTCCTGCCCACAAAACTTCTTTTAACCACATTTACAAATTGCTGGGTGCTTCTGCATACACACATAATGAATTATAAATATTAGATAAAAAGTATGTTGAAGTAAATTGAACATTAAAACTCAAGGAGTTGGCCGGGCATGGTGGCTCAAGCCTGTAATCCCAGCAGATGGGGAGGCCGAGGCGGGTGGGTTGCTTGAGCTCGGGAGTTAGCGACCAGCCTGGGCAACACGATGAAACCCCGTCTCTACTAAAATACAAAAGGTTAGCTAGGCATGACGGTGGGCGCCTGTAGTCCCAGCTACTCGGGAGGCTGAGGCAGGAGAATTGCTTGAACCCAGGAGGTGGAGGTTGCAGTGAGCCGAGATCATGCCACTTCACTCCAGCCTGGGCAACAAAGCAAGACCCCATCTCAAAAAAAAAAAAAAAAAAGAAAAGAATCTCTCAAATGTGAAAGTCTGGATACACAGCTATGTTTGCACAGCGCTCAATTTGGCATAATTATAAATTGCACTCCAGCCTGGGTGACAGAGTGAGATACTGTCTCAAAAACAAATGAACCAGAAAACCCCCACAAAACTCAAGGAGTTAATTTACATTTAGACCAATCTAGATGTGTTTAAGATAAAAGTTAAAATTTCAGTTCTGTAAGAAGTGTCTACTGGGGCAAGTACAATTAGTCCTGGCTTACACATGAGAAATAATTGCCTATTGTCTATTATTTTATTGCCTAGGTTACTGCCAAAGCTTGTGGGTGATTCCTCTGACCCTTTGTACTAAAGGGGCTTTCTGAATTGCCTTTCTTCATAGGTTTCTTCTGTATTGAAAAGGCTTTCATGGCTTTTCATGTCCTTAGAATGAAGTTGAATTTCCTAAGCCTGACATTCAAGACTCTCCTAAATTTAGATGAAAGTTACCTTCCCAACCTCATGAATCATTATGCTACCTCGGACAATTTCAACCAAGATAAGCTTTTCCTTGTTACCTCCATGACTTCCTTCATTCAGCTGCTGTAACCATGCAGTGACCTCTCTAATTCTCCCCTTCTCTTAAGGAACCGTGTGGTAGAAATTATATAGACTTAGGTCCACGACAGACTAGAATTCTATGTTGGAAAAGCCACTGCTTCCCTCTGGGGCTCAGTTCCTGACTCAGTAAAGAGGTATCCATTACTGGCACAATAATGCCCCATAACAAACAACCACAAAATTTCAGTGGCATAGACACTTATTTATCCTTCATTTGTGGGTGGCTGGGCTCAGTTCAAGACTTCTTCATAAGACTCTCATTTTTTGATGATCAGTGAGAGATAAGGATTGTTTTTCTCATGGCCTTGGCAGAAAATCTGAATGTACATGTGCAATTCAAGGCTTTGCTGGCACAGTGTCCACTTTGGCCTCAGAAAGTCACATCATCAGGGTGGGGAAATATAGTCCACTCCTAGTGGGAGGAACTACAATGTCATTGGGGAAAAAGGCATAGATATGGGGATGAGGTAAAGAATTGAGAACAATGATGGAGCCTCCAGTAGTATTATTAAGAGGTTAACTCAGATAATCTAGGTTAGGTTTCTGACAGGGCATGTGGCACAAAGACCCTGAACACATTTTTCTTTCCCCCTGTACTTTCCTCACACCCACTTGTTCAAACTCTCCTTCTTCCTTTAGTCTTGCAGCTGTTATTCTATCACTGGCACTTCCTGTGCTTTTCACATAGTAAGCAGTAAGTAAATGGTTTTTAAACATAATTCTATAATCATTATTTGCTTTTTTATTGAAACACATATGGAACAGCCTATATGTAGCCCTTGTATCTTCTCATCAATCCTAAGTTTTAAGTTCAAGTAGAATTTAGTTGCCAATTTAGACACCTATATTGGTTCCCAAATGTAATGAAACAAAGCTAATAAAATTCTTTAAACAAAAAACAAAAACAAAAAGGTATTGTCTCTGCTTCTTAGTAGCACTTTCTCTATAGCCATCTCTTTGAGTGATGTCTGACTTTATCTTCTGCCAAAGATAGATAATGTTTATATCAGACAAAAAAATAATTATAATAACGTAAGATCGTAAGAAATGACTTGTCAGCTTATATTAATCTGACTTTGGTCTCTGACCATGGCCACCAGATATATTTGGTGGAACCACTCCCTTGTCAGACCACCTTGCAGGTTAAATCTGTAACCCAAACACCTCCCCGCTTCTCTTTTAATTCTCAGCTTTTTAAACTTTAAGTGGCTTAAATTCAATCTTTACATTCCACTGTCATTCCAGCACATACACAAAAATATGTATTTTGTGCTATCTCCTTGGTGTAGTGACTGTGTGGTAAGATGGAAAGACTATTATTGAGCTTGGAATCAAGTCCCTGCTTTGGCACGCGTTAGCTGGGCTGCAGTTTTCTCATCAGGAGCATGATTCAGATTGTTTATTCTTATATATCCTTTTTGATTATTACCTTTTGCAGCTCTATTCACTGGAAATGAGGGGACTAGAAAAGAGAAAAAAGAGATAAAACATTGACTAACGTGTCTTTGTGCCATTTTCAGTCACTGCTTTGGAATCTGGCAGGAGAGCTAATATTCCTGTTTCATTTTTATTGGGCTTAAAATATATGTTTATCTTCTCTTGGTGAAGATTTGGTATTTTTTTTATCCCTTGGAATTCTTCTTTGAGGTGACTAAATGTGCTGTTTCTTAGAAAGCTTGGCTGGAACTTTTCATCTAGTGTGCTAGAGTCTCTATAAAACATAGCTAAATAATTTTCAAAGACTTTGCTTTAAATGCCTGTTGAATTCTCCTGGGTAATATTAGCTGAGTTTCCTCATGTACATTTGGTGGTACATTTTTATAATTATTTCTATTTGGTGCTATTCGGCTTTTCACAAAAATTATGTATCTGGTCATATCCCTTGGTCTGTGGGCCATTGTGACTCAGATTTCAGATTGCATACGTATGTGTTAAATGGAGTTTCATTCTCGTAAAAGAAATCTTACTGAACATGACCACTCTTCTAGTGGTTTCCATGTGAAATGAATTATGTTCTATTGTAATCTGGAGTCTTTTCATTTTCCTGTGGGAAATGGTTTGAAAATTGTATTCTGTTGTTTAAACTGTTGGGTATCTCTTAGGAGGCTTATACAGAGGATAAGAACTAAGATAGCTTTGCTTTCTTTACTTCTTGGTGTACCTACATAGCATAAAAATTAAGATTTATTTCTTAAGGACTATGAATGTTTTGTAACATTCAATTTTGAGACATTCAAATATGCTGGGTGTTTTTTAAACAGATACTCTGTAAAAATGAATGTACTAAGTTCTCAGACTAAGGTGTTTTTTTTTCCCACTCATATGTAGAGGAAGTTTGGTGTTGTGGTTAAAATTATGAACTCTGGGGTAAGACTGATTTGATTTGGGTATCAATCTCTGCCTCTATTTGACTGAGTAAATTTCATAACTACCTTAAAGCTCCGTTTCATCACCTTTAAAATGGGGATAATAATAGTTCCCATCACCCATTTTACTCAACAAGATTTATCAAAGGCCCAATATGTGTGAGTTTATGTTGTAAATGGTAGGGATGCCCCATAAGAGAAAATTCCTATTTTTGACTTCTACTGAAAGGAAATAAGCAACATGAGTAAATGTGCATGAAAAAGCAGTAGAAACAACTCTGATAAAATAGGATTGGGCACTATATTAGGTTCAATAGTTTATGAAATCCTTTCTGCAGAGGATATTTTTAAGCTGGGGCTTTAAGAAGGAAATGAGAGAAGAGCATTCAAGCAAAGGAAACACATATGGTAACAACTCTGTGCTAAGAATGAGTTTGCTATATTCGAGTAAAAGGCAAAAAGGCCAGTGAGACTTGAGCATGATCATCTAAGGAGAAAGTCATTCAGGTATTAGACAAAGACAGGCTCAGGAACTGTAGAGTCCTGCAAGCCAAGAAAGGAGATGGGGTTTTATTTGAAGTATGTTGGGAGCCACTGGAAGGTTGTGAGGAGGAAGCACCAAGGCTTGCTTAGTATTTTTTTACATATTACTTGGGATATTGTGTGGAGAATGGAATGTACAAAGAAGGCGTGTTATGAGGCTACTGCAATAGCCCAGATGAGAAATAGTAGTGGATTAGATGAGGGTGGTACTTCTGGAGATGGAGACAAATGGGTAGTTTCAGAGTATGTTTTGGAGGTGAAGTCAACAGGCTTGCTCATGGATTGGATATGGGGAGTGAAAGGATGGGAGGAATCAAGAACAAATCCTAGGTTTTTGGCTTGAGCAACTGATGGATGACAACACCATTTCCTGAGATATGAGAGGGAGGAGAAGCAGGTTTTGGAAGTGATAACAAGAGTTGTTTCTTGGCCTTGTTAACAGCTACTTCAGGGTATTAAGTAGCACTTGAAAATGTGAATCTGGAGTTAGGGGACCAGTCAGGGATAAAAATATAAATTTTGGAGTCATTGGTTTATAAGTATTGAGAATGGATGAGATCACCTAAGCAGAGAATGGAGATGGAAAAAAGAAGCTTCCCCAGAATGAATAGTGTAGTGCACCAGTGTTTAGACATCAGGGAGAAGAGAAATCAGCAAAGGAGACAGAGAAGGCATGCAAACTGAGCTAGAAAGAAAAATAGAATATGAAGCCCTTAGCATGCTCATATATTAGTAGCTTCTCTATAAATGTTGATATCTTATGTGTGTTTCCCCAGAACACTGAGATAAGGAGACTGAGAGATGGTCCCTGGAAGTGCTGGTATGGAAGTAGAAAGTGAGGCAATGGAAGGAGAGGAAGCCAGCAAAGCTTGTGTTTTCAAGCAGGTTACCAGCAAAAAACTGAAGCTCCATTCTGCTGGTGACCTCTGGGAAACAATATAGAATATGCCTCAGAGTAGCCGCCCCAGAGGGTGAGGACATAGATGTATTCATCCTCCAACCCCCATTTGTCATTAACTGAGGGCTGCTCTCTGGTGAGTGAACTCCTCAGCACTTTGGGGCTGCTCTGTGTGGGCCAAGAAAAAGCCCTTAGGGGTTGCAGATGCTGTTTGCACAGGAAACAGTGTGTGCACCCACAGTGTGTGCTAGAACAGGTGCTGAGCAGATCTGACAGCGGTTCCTGTTATCATGTCCCTTACGTGACTGGCTCTCATCATTATACCTTTCTTCATTGAAATATTATAGGAACAAAGGAAATTCCAACTGATAAAAATGAATTATTAAAACAAGAGAGAATTCAAAATTCTTCATAATGGTCATACCAAAAGATGTGATGAACTCATTGAAGCATATTAACCAATGGCTCAGTAATTCTCCTTATATTCTTGTTTGAAAGTAGCAATAAATTTTAAGGCATATTCCTTGAGTGCCAAAGACATCATTAAATGTGACACCATCAAATATGAAGATGAACACATATAACCTTGATATTTTGAAATACTAGAATAAGAATTCATACCATACAGTACCTTGAAATCCAATGCCTTTCTCCCAAAGGGATCAAAGGTTACGCTTGATGCTTTTCAGGGCACCTTGTACACAGGAGATCACTTGATCCTAACTCCTGGGATCAGAACGAGTGAAGCGATTAGTGTCACAGGCGAAACTGAATTGCTTTTAAGCTTCTTATCTGAGCAAGTGTCGATACTGAGATCAAGACTTAGGTTTGCTAAACTGTGATTTGGTTTCCTCATCTCTCTGCCATAATGGAAATAGTAAAATGTTTCCTAGTGCTTATAATATGCCAGACACTGCCCTAATCACTTTACAAAATTAGCTAATTTTATCGTCAAAACAACACTATGGCTTAAGTAGCATTATTGTCTTGCTTTTAATTACTGGGGCATCAAGTTAGGAAACTGGTTCAGTTCACATCTCATAAGTACGAAAGTAGGGATTCAAACCCAGGCACCTGCCTCCAGCTCTGTTCTCCTCAGATGACTCTTACACAGCTGTTACACAGCTTATGTGGCAGTAATAGGCTGTGATCTTATCCCTGACTATATGAATTACTTGGAAAAAATCACACACATGATTTGTTTGCTACTTTTTCCATAAATCCACTTTAAAAATCATTTTACCAGAGGTTAAAAAAAACCCTCCCATCAGCGTCTTATTTATAATTGAAAAAATTTAGGTTCCTTTTTATTAAATCTCTTTCATATGGTTTAAACCATATGGTGACTAATTTTTTATACAGTCTAAAGTGTATACAATTTGTTCAATGTAGTTTTGCCTTTTTGTGAATTCCTATTCTTTATCATTAGGCTGAAAAGCATGCAGGATACCAGAAATACTCTTACCAGTAAACTTCCATTGAAAATCTGGCTATGGAAGAAAAGTCTGCCAGCCAGTACTTTGTACTTTGGAAAGGAAGCCATAGATCCAGATATTCTCCAAGAAATACAGGCAGTGGCTCATGCCTGTAAACCCAGCACTTTGGGAGGCTGAGGTGGATTGATCACTTGAGCCCAGGAGTCCAACACCAGCCTGGGCAACATAGTGAGACCCTGTCTCTACAAAAAAATATTTTAAAAATTAGCCTGGCATGGTGGCATGCACCTGTGGTCACAGCTACTTGGGAGGCTGAGGTAGGAGGATCATTTGAGCCTGGGAGGTTGAAGCTGCAGTGAGCCATGATTACTCCACGACATTCCAGCCTGGGCAATGGAGTGAGACTCTGTCTCAAAACAGAGAGAGAGAGAGAGAAGAAACAAAGTAGTTACTTTATCACTCCCCAAATGTAATTTATCAACTGTCTCTTCAGTCTCATTTGCTGTTACCTGCCCACTATACCAAGTAACTAATCATAATTTTCAAAGGAATTTCAAATATGTTATGTCATTTGATCTCAGTAAGATTTTTGATGCCAGGTAGATCTGCAAGATTACTTTCATAACACAGGAGAATCTGATATTCCACCTTTAGGGAAAGGGATTGCTCCTGGAAGCTCTTTCCAACTCTTTTCCCATATGGAAGAATTTTCCAGTCCCATTTCACTCTGAGATATTATTATTACTTTTCCTGGCTACTTTATATTAGTGACTATTTTAAATCCTACTGGAGGGGATTTAAAGGCTCTTGTGCAATCCTTTCATAGCCCATGAATTTCAAAAATAAGAGTTGCTTAACTTACTGGCCCCAGAATTCTGTTTCCACTTATCTCTATGTTAAACTAGAGCCACAGAGAAAAATTATGACCCAGTAATTTCTTCTCTTATTTAAAATGTCAAGCTCCTATGTCCTGAAAGTTAGTACTAGATTTTATATGTCTGCATTTTAGTTTTAGTTTTGTTTTTTATTTCAGATCGGAAGAAAATGAAGTATTCTGTTAATTTAAAGTTACTTATGGCACATCCCTGTAATACTAATCACTTAAAGATGTAGCAATTTATATTTTTTACAGTGTTAATTCATAAGTGGATAGGACTGTGAACAAATGAATTAAACCGAAGTCCTTATAATTTAAACATTCCTTTTTGGAAAGTACTTTAAAAATAAACTGACTTAAATACTTCCTATTTGAATTGTTATTTTCTTTATTCTTCTCATATTGGTTCTAAGATATGCAATTTTATATAGCATACGTAATAGCTAAATGTTAAAGACTGAATACCTGTGCTTCTCTTTAAAGTCTGTTTTGTCTTCTGGCTAAAGCCAGATTCCATTTAAAAACCTTACAGAATATGAGACACTGTTTTACCATTATTGTTTGTGTCAACTGCAGCCAGAGATGAGCTCCCGATATCTCTGGAATAATTTAGAAGTTGATGCCAAGTCATGATTCTGGTCAATACAGTAATTTCAGTTTTGTAAAGTTTATTTATTTAAAAAAATTAGTTCAGTGTTTCATTCATGATTTTTGTAATACCACAAGGAAGAATAGAAAAATGTAAGGATAAGCATGAGAAACAAATTAGTTGATAAATTATTATAAGCTTCTTATAATAATGTCAACTCAGATAACTCTCCATGTAAGTTGCATATGAGCATAAATAAAGTTAACTGTATGATTAATCTCTACTATTGTGTTTGCATCCAAGAGACATTAAAATAAACATTATGGTTAGATAGAGTAAATTCTAAAAAGCTGCAAAAACATTTAGGTTATATATTTAACACATAGTAATATGCCTGTGTTTACAGCTTCCAATTAGATAAATTTCTGATAATTTTTGTCTCCTTAGGATTTTCTAATGAAAATAGAAAGCAGTATTTTAATTAGGTTTAGTAACACATAATTGTTCTAGCCTTCATATACAATTTAAAATAAATGGCACAAAAGTGCTTGGTAAAGTACTTTATAAAACTATATGAATTTGAACGGTTATTCTGACTTTAACAAATTATACAAATATCATAGATGATTATAAGTTAAAATACAGATATGCTCTAGTAGCAGAATTTCCACATAAGCATGCTACCATACATACTTTAAACCAAGAACTTCCATTTCTAATGATAAGATTGACTAGACTAGATATGTTGACAATCCTTTTATCACGCATGAAAAACACTTAATATATTTTATGTAGTATCCTCAAGAACTGTTTAAGATATATGATTAGCTGGCTTGAAAATAAAGAAATTCTCTAAGGTCAAAGGACTAAGTGAGAGCTGGAATCTGAATACACAAGGGAACATTGATCTCCTTTGACCTGGGCAATTCTTAACGTCTCTGTGGGGGTAAGAATCAAAGCCCAGGGCCCATGCAAGGTGAGGAGTGTTTGCAACTACAAGCTCACCATCTAATGGATTGGCGGCACACATTCATGCGACTTATTTGCTCAAAAACTCCCAAGCTAAATATTTACTTTAAGGTTCTCTTGGGTGATTTATAGCAGCAAATGAGAGTCCTTGTTAAAGGTACACACTCTCAATACAAATCACAAAATAATTTTATGAATAAAGTTAAAATGGTCACAAACTCAGTATGAAAAAAAGCACTAAATGTACGAAGAAGTCACCATGATCTAGGATCCACAAAAGCAGCAAAGGTAGGATTATAGTATTAGAATCATTAGGTAAGAATGTAACTAAGTATTTGCATTACATTTATTAAAATAAAAGGGAACTAAATGTTCTTAAGAGGTGAGAGACTATAAAAAATTATTAAACCATTTTTTTAGGAGAATCAAATAGAAAATTAGCAAATAAAATAATAAATTTTGAAGAGCACAACGTGGATGAACAATTAAGACCTGGCAGACTAGAAGATCTAAACAATTGCAGCCTGAAGAGTCAAAGAGGTAGAAAATATGGGAGTCAGATGGAGAGATGTGGAGGGTGTGGTGAGCAGACCTAGCACACATTCAAATGAAATTCCAGAGGAAAGCATAGAGAAAGCGGAGGACACTGGTTTTTGACAATAAAATGGGTAAGAATTTTCCAGAATTAATGAAAGACATAAATCTTTAGTTTCAGGAACACCAACAAATCCCAAGCAGGAAAAAGAAAAATAAATCTACATCTAAACACATTGAGGCCCAATCATACTACTCCAAAGACAAGACTAAAATTGTAAAAGCAGCCACTGAGAAAGGACGACTCACCCACATGACCAACAACCGTTATTAGACTGGCAGGTCTCTCTCATAGCATTAGCGAAAGATGGAAAACATTAGAATAAAAGCTTCAGAGTGCTGGGAACCACAGCTGTCAAAATAGACTTATAAACCCAGTGAAACTGTCTTTAAAGAAGGAGAGATACCTTTCAAGAAATTAAGAACAAAGAATTTGCTAGCAACAGACCCTTACAGAAGGAATTTCTACGTTATGCACTTCAAGAAGAGAATCCTAAAAGGATGGCACAAATATGAAAATAAATAGCGAGAAAAGAAATTCATACATATATAGTATATAGATACATCTAATATAATATTGACTGTATAAACCAATAATAGCATCCGTTCATAAGATTCAAAAACAAATAAAAAATACTGGACAAAAGTTACATGTAAGCTGAGAAAAGGGAGATCAGGTTTAAAGTGTTTTTTAAAAGATCTTTCTATTATTCCAGAGGTGAATTCAGATTACATTTAAACATTGTTAAATTAGGTATGCATGTTTTAGATAATAAACTCTAAAATAATAGAAATTAGCTGTGTATTACCCAAACAGGTTTAGCACACACACACACACACACGCACACACATGCACACAAACACTCACACACACATACATTAATTTTGCATCAAAAATATTGTCTTCTGTAATTTCAGGAACTATTTTCTGCTCATAACCTTGTAGGCCCTACCTGAATCCAACAAGAAAAATGTAAAAATAGTGCTCAATCCTGGTAATAAAAGAAATCATATGTTTAACAATATAAAGATCCATCAAAAACAACACTTTAAAGAGATGAATGAGACTGAGACCTTTGCTGGCCTACCTGGGAGGAAACGTGCCTGTCCTGAGTTCATGCTGCCCCTATAATGCAGGATTAGAGAACACATCATATTTGTCCTCATTATAGAGATCGTTCTAATGAGGAAAAAACTTATGTCACCGAATCTACTTTTCTAAACAGAATCCGCGATCTCTTAGAAGACCAGGAAGCCCTTCCAACGTACCACATGGTGCTGACACTCAATCTCTGCCTAAATGAACTCAGAGAACTATAACTGGTGGGACATATATGTAGAAGAAATAGTTATGAAAACCAGAGCGTGGTGCTGCCATTGTTATTTGCTAGGTAGGAGTCTGCTAATAGTTATCTCCTTCATGTGGCTTCAATTTCTATATGATTTGGGGATATTCTAAAGCACTAGTATTTAAAGTGTGGTGTGGGGACCTCTGGAGGTCCCCCAGGCCCTTTCGTCCGGGTTCATGAGGTCAACTCTATTTTCATTTAAATACTAATGAGTGATATGTGCCTTTTTTCACTCTCTTTCTCTCTTAAATGCATGGTGTTTTCCAGAGGGCTACATAACAGGTGATACCTTAACATATTGAATGCAGAAGCAGATACGAGAATCCAGTCGTCTTTTTTTAAAACCAAACATTAAAGATATCTGCGAAGATTTAAACAACGCCATTCTTCTCACTAAATTTTTTGGTTTTGAAAACATGGTTATTTTTATATGTTAATTTATATTCATCTGTATTGTTAATCCTTACATGAATTAAATATTTTTTTAATTCTCACTTAATTTCTAATATGGTAAATATCTATAGATATAACACATAGAAACACAACTGTAAGGTCTTAATTTTTAAGAATGTAAAGGGCCTTCTGCAAACAAAAAGTTTGAAAATGACTTCTCTAATACAACAGAAAGAGAATATTTATAGTCCAGTAAGACTTTGAAAAGGTATAGAGTTCTTAGGTATTTTGGAGGAGACTGTGGCTGGCGTCATTTTGTAATGTTCCTATGTAGCAACATCTATTGGGAAAAATAAAGCATGTGTGTATTTGGGGGCAGGTGTTTCTAGTATTTCTTGGGCAAACTTTGAGTGCTATGTATTATCTGTAATCTTTGTTGGACTTTCTTTGTGGTAAATTAGAACCCCAAATGTTTTCATAACTTCAACCTTGAACTGTTGTTTTAGGATAGACACCAATAAATATAAGGGGTCCACTGGGAAGGCAGAGAGCATTTTTAGATTTATGAGGGGGGAAAAAAATCAATAGTGTCCCTAAGGCCGTGTAAGTCATGAGTAACACAAGTAGTCTTATGCAAAGTTGACAATATCATGAAACATAAACCTTTGCTTTGGAATTGTACCAGAAATTAAAGTAGCATTATAAAGGAAAGTCGATGTTTTAGCCCGTATCTCAGGAGGAATTTGTCCTTCTGATTGCTTTGCTCTGTTACTTCACTTTGGCTGAGCTCTCTGAAGAATTTTTTTTTCTTTTCCCCTGAAAAGTTAGGTGACCTCCTCACATTCTTCTGCCTTCTGGCTCATTCACTTTTTCTTCCCCTTCAATCTTTGATTAAAGCTTCTAGGCCCCTAGGAGTTCTTATTTCTTATACAGCAAGCCATGCACTTTGTCCTCTTGTTAAGGAATGAATTAATAAGCTTAACTCCCTCTTTGAAGAAGAGTTTGGAATGCTTTCTTGGAGAAAATTAATATTCAATTACCAAGGTTGTCATCTCACCAAATAGAAGAATAAAAGACATAGCATAGCCACACTTGAAGATAATTGAAATCGAATTTCAGTTTGTATTATACCTTAATTACTCAAGCTTTCAGGGGAAATTCTTATGTCTACTTTCTTATGAAAGTGAGTACATTTTTCCTGATGCATATTTATAACAAGACTGTTTAACACACTGCTTTAAAAGAACTTGGATTGAGTGGTTCTTCTTGCAATGGACTTTGGAGTTTTAGACACATCCTAGTTACCTATAAAATTCATAGTGTTTATCTTTTTTGGCATTGCATAAGTCCTCCAAAGGACAATAAAAATAATACTTCTCCTAATTGCATCCTTTATATTTTATAATATTCCTGTGATACTTTGATTGGTGATAGTGAACAGGTACATAAGAGGCAGCTCAGGGTACTTCCTTATAGGTAACCCTTTTCCTGCATAGGTTTTTAAATCACAGAATATACATAAACATTTATGTTGGTTAATTGTATGATAAAAATATTTTATAGTTAATAATAATTTAAAGATCAAACAAAAACTTTGTGAGGGCAAGGAGAGTAAGAAATTGATAATGTATCAGTACATGGAGAAGAATTACAGCATAGCACAGAGTGTAGAAAAATGAATTCATAGATGGTAAATCTACACACAGATAACTCTGGGAAGAATTAAAATCTGTGCTTGGCATCTGCATTTTACATTTGTTTCTCTGGGAACTTGGAATAAACAATGAACCTGCAGAAGCAATTATAAAAGCTTTGATGCATTATAAAATAGGCAGGGTTTTTTTTCCCCCAAACTGGGGTAAAATTATAAATGAAGCCAAGTTTATCCAAGGCTGATGTTGACCTGTCAAGCTAAAATAGAACCGACTTGAGAATCCAAGGACATAGCATTTGGTTTGGGCTCTAGTACTTATTTGCTGTGCAACATTGAGCTAATTGCTTAACCTCTTAATGCCTTAGTTTCCCCATTTGTATATTGAGGATAATCATGTGTGCTCTGACTACTTCACAGGACTTTTGTTAGAAAATATCAGATACTGTATGTAGGCACTTTCAAAAATGATCTTATATTACTGATTTCAAAGAGTTATTATTAAGCTCCCTTACCCTCTGATTTCTCCCATTCTGACACATCTTCTTAAAAACCGTCAAAGAGTCTGAAAACATATCCCTCCCCACCCTTTTTTTCAGCCAAGACCTCACTCTTACAATGTCCAAGAAATATTTGATATTAAAATTAACAATAAGGGGCCGGGCGTGGTGGCTCACGCCTGTAATCCCAGCACTTTCGGAGGCCGAGGCAGGCGGATCACGAGGTCAGGAGATCAAGACCATCCTGGCTAACACAGTGAAACCCTGTCTCTACTAAAAATAAGAAAAAAAATTAGCCACGTGTAGTGGCAGGTGCCTGTAGTCCCAGCTACTCAGGAGGCTGAAGCAGGAAAATGGAGTGAACCTGGGAGGTGGAGCTTGCAGTAAGCCGAGATCAAACCACTGCACTCCAGCCTGGGTAACAGTGAAACTCCATATCAAAAAACAAAAAACAAAAAACAAAAAACAAAAAAACAAAGAAAAACAAAAAAGCAAAAAAAAAAAAAAAAAAAAAAAAAACCAATAACAGGAAGGTACTAACAACTACCAGAGCCTTGTTATGTCTTCATCCAAAAAACAACTTTTTTTTTCTTAATAGTAACTTTATTAAAACTAAAGTCTTTTGACTCCATAGCCAAAATGACTTTGATAAAGAAGGAGAAAGTTGGAGGGTTCACATTTCCCAATGTTAAAACATATTACAAAAATACAGTAGTCAAAACAGCTTGGTACTGGCATGAATATAGGCATATAGACCAATGAAATAGAATTTATCATCCAGAAATAAATCCATGCATCTATGGGCCACTGATTTTCAACAAGACTATCAAGACCATTGCATGGACAAAGAATAATATCTTCAACAAATAGTACTGGGATGACTGAATATTCATATGCAAAAGGATGACATTGAACCCTTACCTCATACCATTTACAAAAATTAACTCATGATAGATTAATGATATAAATATGAGCTAAAACTATAAAACCCTTGGAAAAAAAATAGGAGTAAGTCTTCATGACTTAGAGTTGGTGATGGATTCTTACATATGACCCCAACAAGTAATAAAAGAAAAATATTAATAGATAAATTAGACCTTATTAAAACAAAAAAAGCCCTTTTGTGCCTCAAACGACACTATGAAGAAAGTGAAAGGACAGCCCACTGAATGAGAGAAAATATTTGCCTGTCATATCTGATGAGTCTATCTAGAATATATAAAGGACACTTACAACTAAACAACTGAAAGAGAAACAATGTAAGTAAAAATTAGACAATGAACTTGAAAAGACATTTGTCTAAAGAAGGTATACGAATGGCCAACAAGCACATGAAGCACATGAACAGGCATCCACACTGTCAGTCATTAGGGAAGTGCAAATGAAAACCAAAGTGAAATACCTCTTCACACCCCTGATAATGGCAAATAATAATAAAAAACAAGTAACAAGTGTTGGTGAGAATGCGGAGAAATTGAATGGACCCTGCATACTTTGCTGGTGGAAATATAAAGTGGTGCAACCAGGCCGGCATGGTTGCTCATGTTTGTAATCCCAGCACTTTAGGAGGCTGAGGTGGATGGCTTGCTTGAGCCCAGGAGTTCGTGACCAGCCTGGACAATGTGGCAAAACCCTGTCTCTATTTAAAAAATACAGAAATTAGCTGGACATGATGGTGCATGTCTGTAGTCTCAGCTACTTGGGAGGCTGAGGTGGAAGGATCACCTGATCCCAGGAGGTGGTTTTACAGTAAGCCGAGATTGTGCCACTGCACTCCAGCTTGGTTGACAGAGCCAGACTCGGACTCAAAATAAATAAATAAATAACAATAAATAAATAAATAAAGTGGTGTAGCTACTGTGGAAAAGTTTGGTGATTCTTCAATATGTAAAATGTAGAATTACCATATGATCCAGCAATTCTACGCCTAGATATAGATGCCAAAGAACTGAAAACAGGTGTTCAAACAAAAACTTGTACACAAATGTTTATAGCAGCAATATTCATAATAACCAAAAGGTAGAAACAAGCCCATATATCCATCATTTGATGAATGGGTAAAGGAAATGTCTCATATACATATGTATAATGGAATATTATTTAGCCATAAGGAGAAATGAAGCACTAACACATGCAACAATGGAGATGAACCTCAGAAACATTACACTAAGTGAAAAAAGCCAGACACAGAGGCCACAAATTGTGTTACTCCATTTATATAAAATATTCAGAATAGGAAAATCCATAGAGACATAAAGCAAATTAGTGATTGCCAGAGGGAGACAGGAGTGGGGAGTGATTGCTTAATGGGTATGGGATTTCCTTTTGGAGTGATGAAAATGTTGTGGAACTAGATAGTGGTGACTGCTGTACAACATTGTGAAAGTATACTGAATGTCACTGGATTGTATACTTCAAAATGGCAAAGTTTAAATATTAAAAAACCTAAAGTAAACAAAGTGTTTTTCAAATATATCAGTCAGTAACCAAACCAGACATCCTTCATGTATTTACATGAAGTATCTCCACAACAACAGTGATATCATTAATATCAGTGATAATCATAGGTAATGATAACGTACTCATTATGCACAAGGTGCTATTCTAAGAGTTTTGCATGGATTTGCCCATTTAATCATCATGACGACTCTCTGAAATAATCTTCATATTTTTATTTTAATATGAGAAAACCAAGACACAGAAAGTTTATGACTTATATAACATCACATACATGGTTAATAAGAGATTTGATTCTAATTGGTCTGTTTCCGAAGCCAAAGCTCTTACCCAGTACATTGTATTGTCTCTGAAGCAAAAAATGGAAACAAATAGATACTTCTTGGGCCTGATTTTTTTATTAGAAGATGTTAAGAAAATTATACAACAGAATCTGTATCACCATTGTCTTTTTTTTTTTTTAGAATTTTTAAAATATACTTTAAGTTCTGGGATACGTGTGCAGAATGTGCAGGTTTGTTACATAGGTATACACATGCCATGGTGGTTTGCTGCACCCATCAACCCGTCACCTACATTAGGTATTTCTCCTAATGCTATCCCTCCCCTAGCCCCGCACCACCCAACAGGCCCTGGTGTGTGTTGTTCCCCTCCCTGTGTCCATGTGTTCTCATTGTTCAACTCCTGCTTATGCATGAGAACATGTGGTGTTTGGTTTTCTGTTCCTCTGTTTGTTTGCTGAGAATAATGGTTTCCAGCATCATCCATGTCCCTGCAAAGGACATGAACTCATCCTTTTTTGTGGCTGCAGAGTATTCCATGGTGTATATGTGCCACATTTTCTTCATCCAGTCTATCATTGATGGGCATTTGTGTTGGTTCCAAGTCTTTGCTATTGTGAATAGTGCTGCAGTAAACATACATGTGCATGTGTCTTTATAGTAGAATGATTTATAATCCTTTGGGTATATACCCAGTAATGGGATTGCTGGGTCAAATGGTATTTCTGGTTCTAGATCCTTGAGGAATCGCCACACTGTCTTCCATGATGGTTGACGTAATTTACACTCCCACCAACAGTGTAAAAGCCTTCCTATTTCTCCACATCCTCTCCAGCATCTATTGTTTCCTGACTGTTTAATGATCACCATTCTAACTGGCTTGAGATGGAGTCTCATTGTGGTTTTGATTTGCATTTCTCTAATGACCAGTGATGATGAGCTTTTTTTCATATGTTCATTGGCCACATAAATGTTTTCTTTTGAGAAGTGTCTGTTCATATCCTTCATCCGCTTTTTGATGGGGTTGTTTTTTTCTTGTAAATTTGTTTTAGTTCCTTGTAGATTCTGGATATTAGCCCTTTGTCAGATGGATAGATAGTTTTCTATAGCTAGGAAAAAAGTTTCTTTGGAAGAACTGAAAGCTGGCCTATGCCAGATGTTAACAAAATAGCAATACATGCTAGGAGTTAGTTGTTTATTATGTCCTCTACACAGTCCTCATTGGTTTTGTGTTTACCTCTGATAATAGTTGCTATATACATATTTCAGAAATTTGCAAACTCTTTTGTTTTTCTCAACATATTCTATCAAGTGTTTTTTTTTTTTTTCATCTCTTGAACTGAGATTGAAATTTGAGAATGAAAATGGTTGGTTTTTGGAATTTTAGAAGAGTATTTTAAAAGTCAGTTTCCTGAAAGCTGTTTAGGCAAACATTTATAAAAGGCAAAATATAATTAACAAAGAATAATTTCAAAAAATATTATGCAAGGTAAAAGATGTCTAAAGTCTGAATAAAGAGTATTAAAACACTCTTTCCGATCATAAAGAACAACTTTGGTGATATAAAAAAGCTGTTTCTATTTGGTGATCGCCTTATACTTCAAGAGGGTCTAATCAGTCCTTTTTGAAACCGACACCTTCAATGTCTCCTACCCTATCTGAAACCAAAAAAGGTAAAATGAAAATTCATCTCACCCACTAGTCTCCAGCCTCTTCCCCTCCGTTATTTTTCCCCTCATTGAAATGTAAGTGAGTGAGGGCTGGAACTGATTCTTCTCTGTCAGTGCCTAGAACAGTACTTAGCAAACATAGATATTTGACACATTTTGAATGAGCAAATGCACGCATACATGAATAAATGAATTTACCAATTTCTTTGAGTCTGTTATTTCTGCAAATTATATATTTATGTATATGTATATATTAACATATAATCTATAGATTATATATTCTTTACATAAAATATCTACTCAAGCCATTTCCAAATAATTTTAAACATCACAAATAAAATTAAAAGAGAAATAATGACATAAAAAAATTCACAAGTATCCTTAATATAGAGTACGCTATTGGAAAACAGAAGGGAAAATACTAATACTTTAATCAAATTAGAAAATAATAGAAATAGATTTCTGCTAAGTATAATTAATAAAAATTTTAAAAGTTCCACATCACTAATTTATAAAAATACACAAGTGGAATTAATAGGAGATACCATTTTCTTACTTAAAATATTTGTAAAATCTTTAAATCATAATGTTCAATTCCATAGAGGAATGATGAAGTAAGGTATATCAAGTGAAATATATACCATCATATGCTGATGGCTGTTAGGACTTTAAATTGGTATAGCATTTGGAGGAAATAATTTAGCAATGTGAATCAATAGTTTCAAAAATAATCTTACTCTTGCTCTCATAATTTTACTTCTAGAATTCTAGTATGAGAAATTATGATACAAATATGCAATGGAATACTGTGCAACCATAAACAAAAGAATGAAAAATCTCTTTAAGTACTGATCTAGAAATAACTGTATATTAAGTGGAGAAAGCAAAATATGTATGATGTATATTGTATGCTACCTTTTTTGGCAAAAAAGGACAGGATAATTACATATATTCATCTTCACCTATATACTGAAAGGTAAAATATAAAAGATTATATATATTAATAACAATGTTACCTGTGGGGTAGATGAGGTGGAAGTGGATAAATAAGACCATGGACGGGAGCAAGATTTTTCACTGTCTACACTTTGTTTATATAAAAACAACTTATAAGACAAACAAATGTATTATCTACTCAAAAATTAAATATTAAAAACTATTAATAGAAAAAAGTGGGATTTGTAGAAATGCATGTTTTCAGGTTGAAGGGAGGAAAAATATATAAATGCTTTTGTTTGTGGGATGTTGTCATAATTATGTTTGGGTTAAAAGAAAATTAGAAATGTACACAAATACTTATTGGAAGCTAGCTATATACATTACACTGTTTTTTTACATTGACTGAATATTGGAAGCATTCCAAATACTTTAATATATTCACATAATAAAAGACCATTGAAGTTAAAATGATGTTGTAAAATAATACATAAAATGATATTAAATATATGGAAATGCATTCATGGTATATTAAGGTAGGGCATGGATAGGGAAGCAAATGAGATGATAGTATGGAAAGTAGGAATCTATATTTTTAAAGTAAAAATTTTCAAAGCATGCCTACAAGCTTATATGTACATATAGAGAAAGAACTGGAAGGATATTCACCTATTAATGATAGTGCTTTTCTCAGGGTAGGGGGATGATGGGTATGTTTCCTATTATCTTTATTCTTTAAAGTTCTTCAAATAAATACTTTATGAAACAAAAACCAAAATTCCTCCGCTTATTAAAGGCTTAGAATGGGCTATTTATTATATTAAGCATTTTGAGCATAGTCTCTTAAATTTCTTAAGATCACACAAGGTAGGTCTTATGAACCATTTTACAGATGGAAAATCTGAGGCTCAGAGAGATTGAGTAATTTACTCAACACTGCACAACTAGTGTAAGATGCAAAACTCAAACGCTGGTCTGTCTGCCTCCAATGCTATTTGTCTATCACCCTACTAAATAATTCAACAAAAAAACCCTGCTTGCAATTGGAAAACATTTTTCCTACTACTTTTCTTTTTAAGTGGCAAATCTTTTCCTTGGTTATCAGAACTTACATTTTTGTGGAGTGTGCTAAAATGCTCAAGAATTCCCTGATAGTAATTTAAATTAAACTACCTTGCATATGTGAATTATTTCATTTTTTTTATAGTAGATAAAATATGCTAATTTGTGTAAACGGTCTTCTGGGTACAGATGCTTACACTGAAAGCAAGCTTATCTTAGAAGCTGCTTGTCTTTCATTTGAGGCTTCTTTATATGCATAGTTTATTTTTCTAATGCTGTCTCAATATAGGAATAATTTTAAGGAGGTATTTGTGGCTAAATGAAAGATTTAAAAAAAACCAGGTCTCTTGGCTTTGGTAAATATTAATGAGCTCATAGAAAATCTTGTTACTGAAGTGGGCCCTCTTTTGAGAGTTTTCTGCCATCTTGGCCCTTTGTGGGCCCTTCTCCTTTGTTGGGGATTAGCATACTGGGTTGTGTGTGCTATTGTGAGTTCTGCTTCAGCTCCTTTGTGTGTGCTGACAGAAGGCTCACCTTGGTCTATTACCAGAATAGTCTAGGCATCTTAATATTATATTGGATTTCTGTGAGAAAAAAGCAAATCATCCAGAAATAATTAATTTGACTTATTCATTTAAAAGCTTTAACACAAAATGGACAGTGTTCATTTCGGTCATTTATATATTGTCATCATTAACATAGTAAAGTCCAACGTTTATTAATTTTCAAGTGAGGAGAAGTTCAGAATTTGAATTATTTTTATCAATATTCACACATATATTGTATGTGCAAAATTATTACAGCACATACACAACTTGATGTAGGCACTCTGTTTTCCTTTACACCAAGCATCATGTTCACTTGCCTACAGATTTCTAAAAATTATTTTTAGTTTCAGAAGCAGTAATATTTTTTAATTGTGTTAAGAACTCAGAGAAGGTAATGTTGGCGCTATTATTACCACATTGGTCATCCTCTAAAAACAGTGTTGTGAGGTTGGTGTTAGATATAAATTGTGAATGATGATTAAGTATATTTACTGATTTCATTCTACTATATGCAATCCTGAAATATGAGAATAGGTATATTTAACTCGTTAGGTAATTTAATGAAATATATTTGCTGATATCATTCTACTATATACAATCCTGACATTATGTAAGAAGAAAAAAGGCAATTCCACTATTGACAGGATATAGGAATGATCAAAATTACTTAACATAAATTTTGAAATATTAAATTTCCCATGCATATTTTAACTTCTCCATTAGTCCAACAGGTTGTATGATGCTTATAAGGGAATTATTTGGCAAAGAAATATTTTCTTTTTAAGAATGCAGTATATGAGTATAGTCACAAGGGGTCATAAATTCACACCCAGTTTTTTTAAAATGAGCCCATTGGATTAAAAAAATCAGAAAAACTAAAGCAGTTGTTTGAAAACTTTTTTTAGGCAAGAAAAGAATGCATTAAGCACTTTCAAGAGTTATTACTGTCATCATACACTTCTTCATCTTCTTTCATAGAAGTTCAATATACCAGACATTTTTACTGTCATGAAGAGAGAAAAATGATAGTTCAAGAATATAACAAGAGTATTTGGAAACACAGATAGAAGTGTCATTAGCCCACTATTAAGTCTGTACTGAAAAACGTTCTTTAAATTTTGTGCTCAATCATTTGAATAAAGGATTTAAGTCCTTTTATAAAAACTGTTTTTGGAATAAATTTTATAAGAATTTTTATCAGAGCCAATTTTGAGCTGAGGTTGTGGCTGGTAATATTCAGTTGTTGATAAATGGAGTGTGAATCCTGAGAGAAACCACTTCAATAGTTTGAGAAAGAAGGAGACAATTTCTGAAAATGATTTCCTAATCTGAGAAACAGAGCTTTCTTCTGAGAAAAGTTTTAATAATTTTAAAAACTACAGAAATATGGAGTCATGGTCACATATAGCCATTTTTCCATAGTTGTATTTGTGGTGAGTTAGAAAATAGATATATAATAAAGGTCTGGAAATGCAAACTGAGTCAAATTTAGGTTTGATTATTATTAGTTTTGAGAGAAAGACAGAGAATAGTACTTAATATAAACTATCATTATGTTACTTCTAAGTATGTTCCTTTCAATTCAGCTGTACTAGTAAAATTTTACTTTTTTTTTAATAAGGGTTAAAATCATGGTTGAAATCTGAAGCATAGACTTGATATATTGCTTTCCTATGCTAAGGTTCCTAGCCCTGGACACTAATTCTAGGAAAAATATTGAAAAGAGGAAAAGAGCTCTCAAATATTAAAACTGCACCATAAAGTTCAAAAGTAATATAAACTTTATTTTAAAAGCTTGACTGGTATTAAGAAAGCCTATAATAAAACTCAAATGTATTTTTTTAAAACATAGCTAATTTCTTCAGTGAAATTCAATATCATCTGAATTTTTACTTAGACACAGCTTTCCAATAACATATTGTGGTAGTAAGAATGCTGGTCCTTCCAAGATGTCCACACCCTAATCTCTGGAACCTGTGAATATTACCTTACATGGCTAGAGGGATGTTATATAGTTGTGATGGAAGTTAAGGACCTTAAGATGAGGAGATTATCCTAGATTATTTGGGTGGGCCCAGTCTAATCATATGAGTCCTTAAAAGCAGAGAACCTTGCTATGATTTAATCAGACAGAGATGTACCTGAAAAAAAGACACAGAGATACAACAGTGCTGGCTTTGAAGATGAAGGAAGACGACCACAAGTCAAGGATTATGGGCAGACTCTAGTAACTAGAAAAGACAAAAAAATAGTTTCTTCCCAAATGTCCCGGTTAACACTTAGTCCAGTGAGACCTGTGTTGGACTTATGTCATACAGAACACCAAAATAATAAATTTGTGTAGTTTAAGCCACTAAATTTGTGTTGATTTGTTACAAGAGCAATAGAAAATTAATAAATGCGATAGTAGGTTGAATAATGTCCTTCCGTATATGTCCATATCCTAATCCCCAGAACCTGTGAATGTTTCCTTAAATGGCAAAATGGACTTTGCAGATGTGATTAAGGACTTTCAGATCGGGAGATTATCTTGAATTGTCTAGGTAGAACTGGATGTAGTCTTAACAGTCTTTATAATACAGACACAGGGGTGGTCCAAGTCAGAGGAGAGGGTGATAAGCTGATGGGACCAGAGACTGAACTTTGAAGATGGAAGTAGGGCCCACAAGCCAAGAAAAATAGGCAGACACCAGAAGCTGAAAAAGTCAAGGAAATAGATGCTGTTTTCAGAGCCTCCAGAAAAAAAACAGCTTGACCACACTTCAACTTTAGATCATTCAAATAGAGTTTGGACTTCTGACTTCCAGAGCAATAAGATAATAAATTCATGTTGTTTTAAGTGATTACACTTGTTGAAATTTGTTACAGCAGCCAGAATACACTAATAGAGACACATTTATGATATAAAGTGAGGTATATATATATGCAAGAGGCTGCATGGGCATAGGATGGATTTTTGATTCTTTGAATAGAAATTTTGCTATAAGATCATAGAAGCTATGTTTTCAGGTAAAGCCCAGTTTACTTTTAAAAAAATTTTTAATTGACGTATAAAATTGTATGTATTTACCATGTACAACATATCGTTTGGAAGTATATGTACCTTGTGGAATGACTAAATCTAGCTAATTAACATATATATTATCTTACATAATTATCATGTTTGTGGCGAGAACACTTTACATACACTGTCTTAGCTTTTTTTCAAGTATTTACATCTGTATTAAGTGAATTTAACTTTAAAAACTTACAATGTAGTAGCTTGTTAGAAAATGGCGGTCATAGTTCACATCTGTATTTTCACACATTGAGTAGGCCCCTCCCACATCAGCTTTGGATTTTACCATATAACTTACTTTGGCAGATAGAACAGTGTCAAAAATGGCTCAAGCAAAGGCTTAAGAAGTGCTTTTGCTTTCGACTTGCTCTTTCTTGTCGCTGATACCCTTTTTCACTGTCTGAAGAAACCTGAGTTAGCCTTTTAGAGGATGAGATACCTTGTAGAGAGGTCCCAGCTAAGGCCCCTAACATGTGAGAGTTTTGCTGTCATAGACCATCAAACCCCAGCCAAACTGGTACAGACTGGAAGAACTACTCACTCAACCCACAAAATCAGAAGTAAGAATTTTTTTCAGCCACTAAGTTTTGGGATGATGTGTTTCTCAGCAATAGATAACCACTGTAGTGCATTTATTTTCTCAGGCTGTAAGGTGCATTTCAGATATGACTGTTCCTCCAGCAATCATAAGGAGGTAGCATTAGCTATCCTATATTAGATTTCTTCTGAATCATTTGTTGCCTTTGGTTTTTCAGGGAGCTGGGCTAGAAATTGGACTAGGGACTTCCTGGGCATCCTGAAACTACTGAAATTGAGTACCTTGACTTGTACTTTTCAGAACCAATTTTTAAAAATCTTTATCCTCCAGAATACATCCAACTAAAAAAATTAGGTTAGAAATATTTTTGTAAAGTATTTTACCCTTTGAATAGATTCTGAATGAAAAGGAGAATGTACTTCTTGCTAAATGTCTATATTTGTGTAGGCCTATATGAGTATGGTAGAAGTGAGGTTGTCTAAGCAGCCACCTTACATGTTTTAATGCTGCGGAATATCATGGCTGATGGGTGTCCTGCAGAGGCAGTGTTACAGCACTGAGGACATGCCTCAGAACATTTCCCTAGGCATTCTAACATGTTCAGAGATGGATATCATAGTGGTTATGGCTATGGCTGTGGATATAGACTTTCAGCCATCCAATTCTGGTTCCACTTTTTACTAGGTTATTTACTTCACCAAATGGGGACAATAATTGTACTTATTCATTGGGTTGTTATGAGGCTTTAATGAGTTAATGTACAACATTTGTAGGAGTTGCTGGTTGGTTGTTAGTGCTCAATAAATGCCTCTCATTGTATGTACCAGGCGATTTTACCCCCACCCAGAGTCTGCCTTGCTGTAGCTGTGCTACTGTCCTATGTTGGAGAGGAGGTGTTACCTCATTGGGACCCTTCAGTCAGGTGGTTGAAGTCAGAGCTTTGTAGAAAAGAAACTAAAGATCCATTTGCTTCTGATGAAAACTTACTACCAGAAAATTTCCTGAAAAATTAAAGAATATGGAAGCAGTCCTTCCTGGTCTCTCAGAGAGCTGTATATTAATCTCTAGGGCTCTGAAGGAACAGTTTGAAGACACCTTGGCCAGATAACCTCTGAAGTTCCCACACCCCGCCCCAATGCTGCTCTCAAATTACCACCTCATGGCTACTCCTCTCATATTAGGAAGGTGATATTTATTTCCATGGAAAACAACAAAGTTAACTGACTCCTTTGGGAATGGAAAGAATGACAATGTTCCCTTCACCATGAACTCAATCAACTAAAATAACCATTCACGCCTCCCAGCTGCTTTCAACTTTTCACTACCAGGAATTTCCCTTTACATCTTGACAGAGGAACTCCTGCAGTTATCTTCTCCTGTGACCGCTCATGTTTGCAGGCGAATATATTCTCCTTCAGAGGAGCTGACATAAAAGTATTTTAAATCAAAATGGGATTTAATATCACTTGTTATTAAAATACATTTCTGGTGCCTGTTTTAAGGGTTTATTTTCTTGCCAAATAGTTTAGTGTAAAAGGAGAGAAAATAAGTAAATCTTATACTATCTAAGGTTAAAAAATTTACGTTTTGTGATCATGATGTTTGTATTGAGAAAGTATGTGTGTGTCTGTGTCTGTGTGTATAGCCTGTAACGTGTAAGGATATGGTAGAAACTATATCACCCATGCATTTCATTCTATTGCCTTCATGCTTAGTTATTTGATAAATAACTGTATCTCTTATGGCCTAATGTAAAATAATGAATCAAATTTTCCCAGTGTTGAAACTAGTCGAGGCCTTTTGGGAATACTTTTCAAACCATTAACGCATTAATGTGCTGCTACCTATGTGTCCTGAAAGGGTTACTGTAGGTTTCAAAAAGGGTCTAATTTACTAGCTAATGGTATTTTTTTCATAAGAGTCACTTGGCTTTGTGGAATCGAATTTCATCTTTCTGCTTTTGGGTTAATTCAATTGAATTTCCAGCAAACTACATTGTTTCATTCTCATTGCAGTCTGTCCCTCATCTTACAAACCATTGTGTTCCAAAAACTCATTTGTTATTTGGTTATTTGGAACTTAGAGGTACTTTTCAATAGGAAAATTAAAGCTACAAATGTTGGGTGTGTTCCCAGAATAGCCCACAGAAGCCAACTTAACCCATCATATGTCGAGTCCTCATGCTGCTATCCAACAAAACCAACATGAATAGCAGTGCCTATAAAGGTAGCGTGCTTTGCCAGATCCAAGTTGGGAGTCCCAGAGCTCATTCTTCTATAGCAGCCCTGTCAGTAGGAGTGAGAACTTTCCTGTCTTCATTCCTCCAACCTCAAAAGAAGCAAAGTGAGAACACAGCCCAGCCATAAACCATCAACAGTGACTGTGATTGTTTGGGCCAGGGGTTGGGGGTAGAATTACTCAGGGACAGGGGACTATGTAACAGAGCTTAAGCATCAAGATAGAGGCAGAGGAGAATGAAGAGTCAAAATTGTTTATAAGTTGTCAGGATGTAGTGAGGTCTTAGAGTGAGGAGTAGAAAGATTGAAAACTAGGTGACTGGGTGAGTGAAGACCTGAAACTAGATTAGATTTAAAGGCTTCTGCCACCCTCTCTTCCCCTTTACAATTTCAGAGTCAGCTACAGATTCAAGTTCACCTAAGTAGGATTGCTTGGTAAAGAGCAGGCATTTCACTCACTGGAAGGCTTTGTAAGAAATAGCTCATTTTTTCTGCCATTCTTTTTGCCCCTGAGGCTCTTGCTCGGGTGGAAGGAGGGAGGCCAAGGGAGAATCTCAGGAGAGTATGGGAGCAGATTAGAGTGGTATGATAGAGGTTCTCAGGCAGAGACAAAAAAAGGATCTCAATCTTGGTGTGCCTCTGCTCCTATCTCTGTTGTTATAATGGGAAAAGTTTGAACGTCAAATGGAAGAGAAAGTGAACTTCTAGAAGGGATGTCAATAGAGGAGCCTCTCCTGCATGTCTACTAGGACAGTATCCACGTGTAATAAAGTCAAACCAAGGTGGTCTTTCTGGATTTGGCTTTTCTGACAGTTTCCTGAGAATTGTCTCAGGAGGAAAGGATGCAGTTCTCAAATGTTTCTTTGGAGGAAGCCATATACCTGTCTAAGGAAACCATTATAATCTTAGAAATGAGCTTTTGTACCAGATGTACCACATATACAAGATTCTCATAGGAGGATCCTTGATGAGCCTTTCCTTCTCCTGTCTTGAGTGCTCTTCTCCCCTCATTTAACCCAGTTAGTTCCTACACGCCCCTTAGCATGCCCATGTCATGTGCTCACGAAAACCTTTCCTGAACATGTTTCCCAGTCAGGCTAGGCCAGACCCTGAGATAGAAGCACACTCAAAGCATATTTTGCTGCTGCTTTTCATTATTTTTACTCTCTGTCACAATTTGAAGTACATAACTCATTGGGGAACTCCTTTTTAAATGGTTGTCTTCCCCTTCAAGAAACCATCTCCATCAAGACAGAGACTATGAATTAACCACTGTATCCAGTGCCTAGTTCAGTGCCTAACACTTAGTAGGTCTTTGTAAATATTTGTCACGAACTATCAAGAAGCAGAAATTTTGTATCTTAACATGTCTTTGTAGGGAGGTCACCTTTAATGCATACCTTTGACTATTAAGAAACTTAAGTAGTGCACAGAGAAGATGTAGAGAACTGTTAAATAAAATAAATTGACTTAAATGTATCATTGCTTACTATAAGGGTGGACTCTAGAAAGCCTTTATATCTCAAGAAATTTGCCTAGTTCTATGTCAAAATTGTATTAGTACCTATGAACTTTCCAAATTAGTTAATGCTGTTTTGAGTTGAATTGGCTTTAGAAATTCTAAAGTGGAGAGCTGCCCTTGGCTTGCTGCATTGAGCAGACTACAGTTCTTAGGTAGGAGGCAGGAATGGCCCTGAGGAACAGTCAGCATCTCTGCCATCCATGCACCACGGTGGTCTAGAGCAACTGAGAAAACCAGATGCCTCCATAGAACCCACAGGTGTAGACATTAACAATAGGACACTGTGGATCTTTGTGTTGATTTCAGCCACCCACCCAAGTCATTAATTTATAGTTTATGCCCTTCACAAAGGAAATGGTTTTGCTAACAAATCTCTTATGATTTCATCTATTTGTCTTTTCCTCTTTGTGTTTTGTCTCATACAAATAATAGTTAACATAGTGACACAAACACCACTAAAATACTTCAGTATTTTTCTCAGGACTTATTCATTTTACCTGGAAGGAAATTGCCGTATAACCCATGCCATTAGAAAATTAAAAATGCAACCATTTCTGCAGCTCGTACGTCATATGCTATGTAATGAAAACGTGCCTAGCCTCCTACTCCCTTGTATTTGCCAACAGAACTTAAGCAAGTTCTGTCTGGGCTGCACTCACACTTTCTTAGTGCCAGGGAGATGATTGGATATAAATTACATAGCTTATATTTCCTAAACTACTAAAAAGAAAGGGAAAAACAGAAAAGGAAGGAAGAAAAGGAAGGAAAAAAAGAAAAGGAAGGAAGGAAGGAAGGATCTCTAAGTGTGTATCACCAGAAGCTTAGAGAGATGATATTTTAACTGTAGAAAATTCTCGAAGATTAATCTACTGTATCATGATTCTTTGAACTTCAAAGTATACCCCCAAAATATAATATGTGAACAGTTGAGTACTATTGCATATTTCAGTCAAAACTAAAAACAATAATCTGTAACTGAATATGTAACTTAGAAAATATCAATATAAATTTTAATCTAAATGATCTGTTTATTCCTTTCTCAAATAATGACTTCATTTTAGTAATATGAGAGTGTTTTATTTACTCATATAGGCATACATAAATAGATTTTAAGCATTATTTGTGATGAGGCATAAACATGAATCTTCTAATAGAAAGTGGTACCTTGGGGTAAATTTTATTAGGGAAAGATTTCACTTATGTGAGCTATCAAAGTGATCAAATTCATGGAAACAGAAGGTAGAATGGTAATTACCAGGGGCTAGGAGGATGGAGAAAAGAAGAGTTGTTTAATGTGTACATAGTTTCAGATCTGTGGGAGGAAAATGTTCTGGAGATCTGTTTACAAAAATATGAGTATACTTAACACTTCTGAACTATACACTTCCAAATGCTTAAGATGGTAAATTTTATGTTGTGTGTTTTAATCACAATTTTAAAAAAGAAAAGAAATATTCATAAGAAACTTGAATATTCTTCTAGTTTTGCAAATTATCCTTATTGTTTAGCCTCTTAATTGTATATCTTACAAAAATCTAGATTTAGAATACAAAATTATTATGTGTATTTTATCATATAAACTCATTTGAGATGTTAAATGATTTAGAAACACTATAAAATTATAGACAGTTTGTAGTCACCTTTTCAAAGTTAGTTAAAACAGTGTTGATGTTTCTCTGAATATTGTCATGTTTCATAAAAACGTTAATCTTCAGTAATTTACTTTTATTAGAATAATAGAGTAAAACATTTTATTTACGATCATCAAAAGTTGGAGTGTTCTAACCAATTATTACTATTTATTGTCATTATTATTATTAGTTTGAGACAGGATTTCACTTTGTCATCCTGGCTGAAGTGCAGTGGCACAATCTGATTACTGCAATCTCTGCCTCCTGGGTGCAAGTGATCTGCTCACCTTAGCCTCCTGAGTAACTGGGACTACAGGTGCATGCCACCACACCCAAATAATTTTTGTATTTTTTGTAGAGATGGGGTTTTGCCATGTTGCCCAGGCTGGTGTTGAACTCCTGGGCTCAAGTGATCTACCCAACTCGGCCTCCCAAAGTGCTGGGATTACGAGTGTGAGCCACCACGCCTGGCCGTAACCAATTATTTTAATTAATATAAATAATCAGAGTATAACAAAATACACCAAAACTGGTTATACTATCTTTATAAAATATGTTTTATAAATCACTAACAAATAACTAATCTGGTTGGTGATAAATATGTCTGCTTTTACTTATTCCTCTCCATTTTAGTATTGTAATTTTTTAGCATTCTATACTAGACCCCATGTACAGTTGAAGTTTTCTTTTGTTTGTTTTCCCCATCAGGCTTTTAATTAAAGAATAATAAGATCTTATATTATTATATATCTTATATCGCTTATATAACTAAAGAGTACATTCAACCAAACTTTAACTGAACTTTACTTGTTTCATACTGGTGGAAATAAGCACAATGTGAATAACACCTGAGACTGTCACTGGTGGAGAGCGCTCATGAGCCCAGCCCTCCTTGGGCTTCCTTACCGGCCTCCCAGCCCCACCCTTGGCCTGTGCCATCCTTAATGTGAACTCCCATTACACCTTACCTAATCTCTCAAATGGCACCTATCAGATCTTCTCTTTTATTCTTGAGTATTCAGTTCCTCCCTTTTTTTTTTGATCTTTCTAACTAACATGTTTACAGCCATTTAAGACACACAGCACATGTACACATGTAACGTCCCTCAAATCCATGTGCTTCTTCCATTACTTTGTCTCTTTTCTTCTTCACATATCAAAACTGATGTGTACCAATTAGTGACCGACATCCTTAATCTAGCAGACAGGTTTTAGTCTAGTTTTCTATTGTCCAGATGATGTTGCATAATCAACAATGTCAAACTTCAGGGGCAAACAATTCTGAAGTTAAATAAAGCACTGCCTAGTTCTTGTACCTGTGAGTTCGCTCCACCCTTGGGCTCTGCCCTGCTGTCTCTATTTCTTCTGGAACTCAATGGCTAGACAGGCGTGTCCTTCTCATGGGAAGAGCAGAAGCACAAGAGGGCAAGTGAAAATGGTCAGATCCTACATGCCATCAATTTTTCCTTTTTCTTTTGGCTAAAACAAGTCACTTGAACAAAATAAACTATACTCCACTGATTTTTGTGGGTGAAACTGCAAAGTCACACAGTAAAGAATGTGGATGTATGAAGAGGGGAAGAACTGGGGCCAATAACATCATCTACCATAGTAATCTTACCTACCTTTGGAGTAGCAATGAGTACTATAGGCCTTTGCCTTCTTTAGGAAATACCCTCTTCCTGTGGCTTCCATAATGAAACATTGTCTTGATTTCCTCCCATCCCTCTGGCCCCCTTTGTTTAGTTTCCTTTGCTGGTCCAGATTTCTCAAGACCTGGTACCACCATCTCCTCATCTTTTTTTTTTTTTTTTTTTAAATATGGCCTCTCTACTTAGTGTTATCCATGATTCTGGAACTCATTGCCACCCAAATAAAGCTGAAGCAGAGATGCTTAAATTGTTCCCTTAGTTTCAAAACCATATATTTAATTACCTATTTTATATTTCTTCCAAGATGTTTCAAAGACACCTCAGACTCAACTTAAGCCTAAATTTAAATTTAAAACATTTATAATTATTCCCTCTTGTACCCCCAGACTTCTTCAGTGCTCCCTAGCTCAGTGAATCCTACTACATCCATTGAGTTATAGAAGCCAAAAAAAAAAATAAGACTCATCCTCAACACTTCTTTTCTCATTAAGCTCTATTGATTTTATTGCCTAAATAGCCCTGGAATGTATCTGCTTCTTTCTGTCACTGTGGTTTCTCCCTAGTCTAATCCACCATTCTCTCTCACCTGTAGCATTGTATTATCTTCTGAACCTCATCTCCTTTTGCCCCCATCTGATCTGTTCTCTGCATTGGAGCCAGAAAAATCTTATTGAAAAGCACATCTAATAATGTCTCCTTCTTTTTAAAATACTTCGAGGACTTTCCTTTGAATGGATAGAGGTAAAATGCCTGACAGACCTATATGCATTTTTGTCCCTGTCTCATGCCATGCTTAACCGTATTACTTTGCAGTTCCGCAAGAAACATATCATGAGACACAGATTTTGTAGGGCATTTATTTGGAATATGAGGCCAGGAAGTAGGAGTGAGGGAATAAGGAGAATGAGGAAAAAACAAAATAACACAAGCAAAAGCCATTGTAAGAGTGTATGATTGAGTTTGCCTCTCTAGGAAACGGTGGTCTGATTTCATAGGACATCTAGAAAGTTTGCAGATTAGGACCCATAATTATATGCCTGAAGAATAAGCACCTAGTTGCATATATCCACTGACTCCCCATTGTTTGAGGGTTGCACTCACTTGTGTTTAGCTCCCCTGCATTTCAGAGCCAGACACGTGCACATCCTCCCTGTCTTTGCCTAGTTAACTCCTGTTTATTTTTCTGAACCCACCTCATTCCTGTGACAGAAAACCCCTGCCTCTAAATGAAGCAAGTTCTTCCAGTTTTCTCAAGACCACATGCCTCTACTATACACCATATATATCTTCTTTGCAGTGCTGATTGCTGTGATGAGTTTGCATTTTTTAATGATTATTTCATGAAAATCTTTCTGCCCTCTGGACTGCAAGCTTGAGAAGACCAAGGTTCATGTCAGCTTTTGATTTTCATTGCCTTACCAGCACCCAACCTAGGACCTGGTACATAAAATATGTTCAATATATTTTCAACAAATGTGTAAGTGTAGGTGTGTGTGTCTTAATATGTGTGCATGCATGTATATTTATAAAGGGAAACTTTGAATTTTTAGAGCTTAAATAGATTACTATCAATATCTAAAAAGGTTATCATTTTTAATTCAAATTTCATATTCTATTTTTACTTATTGCTTTCTTTTAGTGCTTACATAGTCGAATTATACCAGAGGCATCTGTTTAAAAAAAGTCATATGGAAAAAAAACAGAGAACTCTTGCTTTACATTATCATGATTTATCTGACAGCTTATAGTATTGGTGGCTCTTTTCTGTAGAAAGTTATCGCTAGGCAGTTGCTTTAATAAAACAGAGATTTTTGAGTTAAAATGGGTAATATCAGACCATAAAAGACAATCCTTTACAATCCTGCCTTATTCAGTAGAAGTCACATTCGTTAGTGTTGAGCAATTTGAGGACTTAGGCACTTACAAATATATATATATATATCCATCCCCTAAAACACCATGTCCAAATTTTTGTTTCATGAACTGGGAACTGTGACTTGATGACAGGAAATATGTGGCAAAAATAGATGAGTGTTCAGTCTCTGGGGTTTTATGCTGATATAAAATAATAACAACCAAAATGGGAATGGAGAGGCAGATGGAAATCAACATAAATTATTTTTAATGAAGTAAAATACTTCCATAAAAGTAAGCTACCAGTTGGAAGTTATCACTATTTAATAAATGTTTTTTATATTTCTAGTTACCGTGTTGTATGCCAGATGATCCAGCATTAATTCAACAAATAATATGGTACCCTTGGCAAATAGAATGGTCCTCATGGAGATGGACATAGTCTCCACCTTCACCGGGATGGTTGTTATTGCTTTATTTAAAAATGCAGTTATTTTCTCTGAAAACATCTATACAGATCTATCATGTCCTGAGCTTTTTCTAATTTCTTGGAAGAGAAGCCAAAGTAGCATGCATCTAATTCAGTCTCAGACCTCAGCTTCCAAGAGATGTTATTAACTGTGGTGAAAGGATTAGTAAAATAGTAAATGGATTATGAGATAGTTGTATCTGTGTCAATTAGTGGTTGCTGTCAATTACTAGTTGCTTATATTCACTTTCTCTCATTTAGGGAGTGTGGAGAGTAGAATATTAAATGTCTGGTGGGCACAGAGTCTCTTTCCATCTGGTAGTTGTCTTAGTTATACACGGGGCTATAAACCGAAAATGGTGTGTAACCCTTTAATTGAAGACTCTGGGGTCCTAAAATAATTTCCTCAAGAACACTCTGGCCCATAGAATAAACATTTTGAAAAATATTTTCTTTGGTTTATTGCATATTTGAAATCAGATAATATCTGTCACTCCAGGATCTATAAACTCTTGCATGTGGGATATTTTTAGGTAAAGTGATTTTTTTTTTTTTTTTTGAGGAATACCAAGGAGATAGTGGATTTCCATGAACTTAAGGATCACACTTTTTGTTAAGCGGAATGCCCAACTTGAACAAATTTTCTATTTTTTTGTTGTTGCTTATTGACAGATGTGCCATGAAGGTGTTTTTAAGGTCTCATGACCCTAAAAATGGCTTACGATAAGCAAAAGTAATGTTAGCTTTGTCCTGAGGGGATCTTGATTCACTTTTCAGCTGAAAACAGCTGAGCAATCAAAGCACAGGTTCTTCCTTGGTGGAAGTGACAACTCTAGTTCAGAATCTTCCAATCTGAATCTAAGATCATCCTTAGAAATTAGGGTGGGTGGAGAAAGCAGAGTGATGTGTGCTGGAGCCAATACTCCATCAGAGTGGGAGAGTCCGCTCTTTCCTGTTGCTTTCCCCACTCAGGCCTTGGGCTGTTTTAGATGAGGTCACCTTAGCCATGTTCTCACCACTCCAGCTTTGGGCCATCTCTGATGAGTTCACCTCAGCCATGTTCTCATCATTCCTCCTCTGGGGCATTTCGGATGAGGTTACCATGGTGGGCACATTTCTTGCCTCATGTACTTTAGAATGCCATGTATGCTTTTAAAATCAGAGACAAGTGCCTAACAACTTCTTATTTATATGTTTTTAGGTTAGTTATAAAATGACCTGAGAACTGCAGCCCTCATGAGCATTGGCTACGTGAATTTTTGATTAATAAAGTCTAGTAAATTCATTGACTATATAGCCTTATCTATCAAGAAAAGAGAACTTAATTTTTGAAAGGATTACTTAGCTTGCTTTGGAGAGGGTCAAAATTTAGTAGAAGGTGTGTCAAATGAACATTATTGCTGAAGTAAGTCTGAAAAATTCAAAACTGTTGACGGTGAGAACTGAAGTGTTTATTATATTACCCTGGGTACTTTTCTATGTCTATTTTCCTTTGGAGGAAAACATAGTTCTAAGAATCTAGGAGGCCTGTGGATGTATGAAATTAAGAGGAAATAAATATTCTATCAATAGGAAGAACTTCAAAAAAAACCCAAATTATCCATATTCTGAACATAACATTTGTTATATGTGTTATACTCAATTTAGTTGCTTTAGTTTATCTGAGATTTCTGTAGCTTTCAAAACTGATCTCTTAAGATTTACTAGTAACGTGAGTTATTAAGGGGGGCAAAATTTCATTAATTCATTCTGTTTTCTAAATACTTTCCCTTATCCTTGCCTCTCTCATGCAGTCTTTCATTGTTTCTCTCCCATTTATTTTACAAGAAAATAAAAAAATCTTACTGAGACTTTTAGGCCTTATATGATTTGGCATCTCCAGTGACCAGAAACATCTCCTGTCTCACCATTGCTTACTAAACTCCGTGGCTTCCATCAGTTCCTAAATTATGTCAAGCTTTTTTTTCATATCTGAATCTTGCTTTCTGTTCCCTCTTTCTAGGTTACTTTTTATGTATGTTACTCCTTCTTCTGGTCTGAGCTTAATCATGTCCCCTCCTCAGAATAGTATTGTCTGACCACTTTTCTAAATTCAACATTTCATCTTATTTTTCTCACAGCATCTGTTTATTGTCTTCATTGCATTTGACATAATTTATGGTTTGTAAAAATGTGTTGGCTTTTCTCCTTAGGTTGTGAGCTTCATGACAGTAGGAACCTTATGTATCGTGATTATTAATTATATCCCTGGTACTAATAGTTAGTTTGACATATGGGAGGTTATCACAAAAATTATAATGTATGAATTTCAACTGTAAATTGGAAGCTTGTCAAGCCCCTTCATGGTTAGCGACTGACCTGTTTTCCTCAATCTTGATCTAATGAGGCTTTAGACTACTGCTCCTAGCTTTATGAAAACATTTCTAACAAATACAATGAGAACAAAAAAAGACAATGTTTAAATTCTGAATCTTGACAATGTTATACTCTTTTATAAGTGATATGCTTTGGCTCTGTGTCCCCACTCAGATATCACCTTAAATTGTAATAATCCCCACGTGTCAACGGTGGGACCAAGTGGAGATAATGTTTCCCCCATACTGTTCTCGTGATAGTGAGTGAGTTCTCCTGAGATCTGACGGTCTTATAAGGGGCTTCCCCTTGGCTCTTTTCTCATTCTTCTCTCTCCTGCCACCATGTGAAGAATGACATGTTTGCTTCCCTTTCCACCATGACTGTAAGTTTCCTGAGGCCTCCCCAGCCATGCAGAAGTCAATTAAACTTCTTTCCATTATAAATTACCCAATCTCAGATATTTCTTCATAGCCGCATGAGAATGGACTAATATAATGTTTATTGCAAAAGATGACATTTTTGAATTAAATATCTGAAAGAAAATAAAGGTATCTTGTAGAGTTTTGTTTCCTTCATTTGTTATCCTAACATAATAGAAATAAAGAAGTAATACAAAGTTTTAGGAAAACTTAGCAAATGAATAATACAGTTATGACTTTAAAAGGAAATCACTTTCAGTAACAGTAAATTAAAATCTTAATTATTATATTTCACTTCTCTATAGCAAATTGAAAAACAAAACAAGCACTGTGAAACAAATTAGAAATTCAGTCATAATACTCTCAAATGTACTAAGGAATTTAGAAGAGTAAATTTCATTTAGTTTCAAAAGATTAAAAAGTACAACTTTGGACAATAACGTTATTTTTCTTAGGTAGGCATTAAAGAAAATAGATCCCATATGTCTCTTTTTAAAAGACTGTATCTAGGCCCTGGCCCCGGACCCTACAGCCATCAAGATGTTGATGCCTAAGAAGAACCAGATTGCCATTTATGACTCCTTTTTAAGGAGGGAGTCATGGTGGCCAAGAAGGACATCCACATGCCTAAGCACCTGGAGCTGTCAGACAAGAATGTGTCCAACCTTCCTGTCATAAAGGCCATGCAGTCTCTCAAGTCCCGAGGCTACGTGAAGGCACAGTTTTCCTGGAGACATTTCTACTGGCATTGGGTATTGCCTGGATACCCAATGAGGGTATCCAGTATCTCCGTGATTACCTTCATCTGCCCCCGGAGATTGTGCCTGCCACTCTATGCCGTAGCCGTCCAGGGACTGGCAGGCCTCGGCCTAAAGGTCTGAAGGGTGAGTGACCTGCAAGACTCACGAGAGGGGAAGCCGACAGAGATACCTACAGACGGAGTGCTGTGCCCCCTGGTGCCGACAAGAAAGCCGAGGCTGGGACTGGGTCAGCAACTGAATTCCAGTTTAGAGGCGAATTTGGTCGTGGACATGGTCGGCCACCTCAATAAATTTGGAGAGGGTTATTTTGCATTGTATAAACTTCCAGCCAAAAAAGCTTAAAAAAAAAAAAGATAAAATCTAAACCCTCACTGATTTCAGATTTATTAAAAAAATAAACACAGGTAATTTCCATTTTCTAGTGTCTCCTTTGCTGCGTATTTCTTTTGTTTAACCAGAAGATCACTTGTGCCACTAGATTTATAGAATATTAAGTGTTACTCACTTCAGTATTTGTAATGCCATTATCCATTTTAGGATAATTTCAACATTTGTTTATTCTGGAAAGCAGAAGTAATCTGCATTCAGATACAACGGCAATTCCATGCCCAGAATGCTTCCCTGAGCTTCACAGCTTACTAAAGCACGCAGTCCTGTATTTCCACAGCCATACTAAGTAGCTGGATTCAGGCCTGTGAATTTGGTAATGCTCAGTACATTTCAAAACGTGGACTGGGATTGAATATTTAGGTAAGATTGACTTAAAGATAATTAGTTCATATATTATAACAGATGCTTTAAAGGAGTTTGTGACTGAGCAAATCCACTGGGGGACCCATGCACTGTACAGCATTTTAATAGCTTCCCATGGAGCTGGTTTTTATCCAGCTAGGCTTTAGTGTGCTGCCATCTCCTTGTGTGGAGAGGATTTGAGTCTCACTGTGGATCCTATCATTGGAATTACTCTAAGAATATCATAGAAAATACTGAGGATCTCTTTAGGATTTCAGTATCAGAGATACTTGTTCTCATCCTTAGATAAGTACTATTAAAGTAGTTTTTATTAGGTAAACACTGCAAATCTTGAAATTGATCTTTTTTTCTCTCTTTAGGTTGGCTTCTGTAACTCTAAGAACCAAATATGGGGGCCCACTTATAATTGCAGTATTTCATGGCATGTATCTCTGTATGAATCCACCTATGCTCTCCATCTTACTCTCCTTTTTCTATCTCCTTTTTCAAGTTCATATTCAATTCATTGTATCTTGCTTAATTATATGCTTTCTGTTAAGCTGACTTGAGTGCCTTTTTGAAACGAGGTAGATTATTAATTCATTAATTACTGTATAGATTGCTTTTCTGGCTCATTGTAATTTTCAAGTCATTAGCACAACAGGAGAATTTATAAGGTATTTTTGATATGCCATTAGACATATCAAAACTAGACATTGGGAAGGTCTTACACTCTTCATATGCTTATGTACCTTATATTTGAGTTAATTTTCTTAAATAATTTCTACTACATAGGAAGCTGCTGAAAAATTTTAAAGAGTATTTGATAGCATAACTAATCTAGTACAAAAATTAATTAATAATCTTGGAAAAGGCATCGTTAATGTTTAGGTAGATATTCCATGCCATCATTTGCATAACAATATCACATTATGCTTTATCTTCATATTCAAAGAGTTTTCAACATACAAAGAGATTCTATTATAAAGGTGTATTTATAAGTTAGTCATTTAGAATGCAGAGTTCATTTTCATGAACAATCAAGTTTCTAAATGACAGCTAGGTTAGCCCATAAAACCTGTTTTGCCCATAGTATAGAAGAAATAATTTTAATTTACAGTGACAAATTACAGAAAATATTATTTTACATCTTAAAATAGAAATAAAAGCACAAAAGTTACCTTATTTTAATTTTGAAGGCTAAGACAAAAATGGTATAATTAGGAAATCAGGCTGTAGATACGCAGGTTCATGTAGATCCTGGAGAGAAATTCTGGGTATCTTTAAAGGGAGGAGGATTTACTGTACTGTGTGATTTCACTCCACTATATATTAGTTGTCCCTTCTTTTTATAAATATATCATTAATGGTAGGTGCTTTTCTGATTATCAAGGAGGATTAAGTTCCCTTTCAACTTAAAAATTAAATGAGTAACAGAGGAGAGGAGCAGCAAAAGACAGAGTAAGTGAATTGGTATTCCTGAGATAAACAGATGGGAGCTGGAGCAGAGGCATCTGAGTAAGGGAAGTGCTTACTTGGGCATTGGACATGGGAGAGATTTTCTGAGGTGGCTCTAAATGAGCCATAAACTGCTGAAATCATGAGGGTAGAGAGGATTCATGTGTTGCACAGAACTCCCAAGGGGAAAATAACTGCAGATGAAGGGATATGGATCACACAGGTCCCCACGTTTCCTGTCGGGCTGGGGGCAGGGTGGAGTGGGGGCAGGGAGGGATCCCGCGTAGATGGCAAGTTCTTTATTTCCAGGTGGTGGCAAGCTGGGTGTTTGCAATCTTGGAAGTGCTTATACTTATAAAACTTTCACTTACTCTGGGGGTATCTGATACTATAAGCATACAGAAATGATGCAGAATTTTATTTTAAGTATAAAGTTCTGAGCCTGGGGCCAGGTACATAGCAAAGTATTAATTAATTTTAGTTCTTATTATTTTCTGGCATTTAATACAATTGTCAGTGGAAGTTATTAATACTCACTATTTATTATTACTGAACACAGTCCTCTAAATCATGAGTTAAGTAAATCTAAAACAAAATACAGAGTACTGTTTCTCCATCACTCTGCCCCAGCTCCATTTAGGACCTTGTTCCCTAACATGCACCATCCACCAGGCCTTTTGGTTCTTTTTAACCTTTCAGTTTCCCTTCCTTCACATTATTCTGAGTTATCTGCTATCCCTCCCAGAAAGTGAACATATGCCCTTTAATTACTCTGCCTCCATTCAACGTTTTGAACCTTTCCTCTTCTTCCCTTTACCAGCCAACAACTACAAACTTAGGTCTCCACTTATTATTGTCACATTTTTACTAGCAATTGACAACCTCAGCTGTTCAAAATCGAGCTCTGATTCGTCAACGTTACTGAAACTGCTATTATGGAAGTGACCAAAACTCTCCTTTGTGCAGAATTTAATAGTCTTTTCTCTGTTCTTGTTCTCTTTGATTTTTTTGCAGTATTGCAGTATTGAGGCTGTTAGCCACCTTCTTCTGGAGCTCCTCCTCATTGTTTCTCTGAGACCTCCTCATCGCACAGCTCAGTCTATTGAAATCTTGCCCTTTCAGGTTCCATCTTAGATGCCTCCTCCTTATTGGACCCTTCCTGATTCTCCCAGCTGCCCTCAATACCATTTTGTCTTTGCCTTTATTGGAAAGTCTGTTTTCATCTTTGATGTATAGATATTTGGGTATTGTTAAGATCTCTGCTCTGGATCCTGAGAATGAGGTTCTTGGGAATAGGAAATTGCCTTACATTTACTTACTGAGTAAATTCCCAATCAACAGTTGCTGAGGACTGGCTTTCTTTCTCCATGCAACCTCCTGAAACATTGCCATTGCTGTACATTATTAATATTTGAGTCACGATATGTATATCTGAGGTTTAAAAGCTGACGAATTGCTCATTTGATTGCCAGCATCATACCCCGACTGGTGAGTGTGCTCCATTTTTGGTGAACACAGAATTTTATACATTTATTTCAGTGAGTTTACTGCCCCTTCCTTCAAAGTAGTTCTCACCTAAACTTGTTTTTTATTCCCAAGATCCTTATTATGAAATAGCTGTTTCAGCTCACTGGTATGCGAGAGCAAGTCTAATAGCACTGAATCCTGATGCTGGTTCTGTGTTCCAGCCCTCACTGGTTCCTCTCTTGGGGTGCTTTTTCTCTGACTGCTTTTTTAAGGCCACCAATCTGAAATGCAGTTTCCATTTGACAGAGCTGTAGATGAGCTTACTCTGAAAACACACTACTTGCCCTTGGGTCTAAGGTGCTCATTTGTAGTCCCCGCACATAAACCTAGGAGCTCCTTACTTTGCAATCTGCAGGCGCTCAGCCTATTGCATATTGGAAAGAAATGTTGTCAACAATGAAAACAAGTCAGTAAATACTTAGGCGTTTTCTCACTAGTAAATTGCTGCAATCTGAATCATCACCATGTTCTCCCAATTCTTTTCCCATTCCATACTAGGTAGATTTACGTGACATCCCTGAATATGGCTTCTGCTGGTGGCTGCTACCTGAGGTCTGTTCTCCTGCCACCCTCTCTGCTCAGGGCCTCAGCTGGTTCACATGGCCTCCTGCTGGTGAGGCTGATCACTTCCTTGCCTGGGACCCTTATTAACTCTGCAAGGTATCCACAGCCTTCCCCAAGAGAGATTGGCAGTCACTTTTATGCCCGCCAGGGTCTGTGTCATGCTTTCAGCACAACCCTCCACTTATTCCATCATGTAGCATATTAGGGATTCCCTCCTCTCGAACTTATCTCCTCTCAAGTGTCTGTACAAGCTTAGAAGACTTACTCAGGAGTGGGGTCATGGTGTCTCTTCACTGAGTGACAGATTCTTCCTTCTCAGCTCCTTTGAAATAGATAAGAGCTAGTAGTACTGACTCAATTTATAAGATGGCAAAAACTAAGTAAATAAAACCATGCCAAATCAAAAACAAAAACAAAACCCACCTACCCTGATGTCTTTTAAAAAAGTCTTTTGATCATAGGATTGGACATTCTCTCACTTACTTACTGAGCATTTATTTCTCAGGTGTCCACTTAGGGTAAACTCCACAAAAGTTCCTGGTAATGCTTCGCCTATGTCAGTGTGGAACTTGGCCTATTAAATGACAGACAGACAGGCCAGGTGCAGTGGCTCATGCCTGTAATCCTGGCACTTTGGGAGGCTGAGGTGGGTGGATTGCTTGAGGCCAGGAGTTTGAGACCAGCCTGGGCAACATGACGAAACTCTGTCTCTACTGAAAATGCAAAAATTAGCCAGATGTGGCTGTGGGCGTCTGTAGTCCCAGCTACTGGGGAGGCTGAGGCACAAAAACTGCTTGAACCCAGGAGTTAGAGGTTGCGGTGAACTGAGATTGTGCCACTGCACTCCAGCATGGGAGACAGAGCAAGACTCCGTCTCAAAAAACAAACAAACAAACAAAAAACATAAATGACAGACAGGTAAGCTAAGCACAGAACAGTGTCAGAGTGCAGTTACCACCGAGAGCAGGAAAATAACAGAGAACAGAGAAAGGGGGAAATGAGCTTCACAGGATGGGGTTAGGACCAAAGAAAGTAATCCAGGAAGTGGATGTTAAGGAATGAATGAAAATGCAGGGAAAAGGATGTAAAGGAGATCTTTGTGATATTTATGCAAGTCTTCTGTATTTTCAAAACTCCTTCTAAATAAAAAGTTACCACCTCACCAGGCCAATAAAGAGGGAGCTAAGAGAAAGGTATTCACAACATACAGTATGCAAAAAAACTTGTCGCTCATTTGGTGTTACTAGACCTTCAGAGTCACGGGGAAACCCTGGAGACAAAGCTGGTGTACATGCAGTTGAATCTGGATGGATTTGGATTTCTAAAAGGGAAAGACAGAAGAGTTCTAATTAGTGGAATGGAATGATGTGATTCTCTTTTTAGAAAAGTTTCTCTCTGTGACTTTGTGGAAAATAGGTAAGAGGTCAGGGATGCATGTGAAGGGACCGTGATCTAGGTGAAAAGTGATGGAAATCTGTATCAAGGAGGTGGCAATATGACTGACAGTAAAAGAAGAAGTTCTTGAGATACTTAGAAGATGGAATTAATAGGGCTTAGTCACTGATGGGATTTAAAGAGAGAAGGAAAAGGATTTAAAGATTTAGACTTATCTGGCCAGAGTGATTCAAATTCATAGAAAAAGTAACCTGTGAGAAGGAGCAGGTTAAAGGGAAAAGGAAGGGAACCACTTCTGTTTTGAGCAGCCTGAATCTGCACTGCCTATCGGATAGCTGAGAGACGGTGTCTAGTGGCAGCTGTACATCTAAAACCCGGACTTGGGGGAAAGATCACAATATAACTTAGAGGTATAGATTTGAAAGTCATTAATACATTTAGACTGTCTTACCCTGGAATCCATGAATAGTCCTAAGGGGTTCACAAACCTCAGATATATGTATATACTTTCCCCTTGGGCTAAGGATCTGCACTGAGTATTTCCAGTTGCCTTATCCCACGTGCATATATGTGCATGAGATCACTTAGATCCCTTCTCTGTCCTATGTCTATCTATGTCCCCAAGAGGCTGATGTGTTTGCTGGCATTACCCAACTCCCTTGCCAGTTCTTATAGTGAGGCATTGGCAGGAGATGAGAGGGAAGGAGAAGGAAAAGGTTGAGATATTCTTTTCCCGGCTTCCCCACATTGGGTCCCATTTCTGGCAGAGGCTGTATTCCTCCAGGACTATGGTCCTGTCCGGAGTCCCCTCCTTCATGGAGCCAGCACTCCCAAGCCTGCAGTAACACAAGGCCTTCAGTCCCAGCGGGTCCCACTTTTTGCTCTTGCCGTCCTCTTGGTGATTTGACATGCTTTTCCAGTTGCCTGAAACCTGCCCATACATCATGAGGAGTCCCTTCATTATGGTCTTTGTACCATCTGAGGTGGATTGTTTCTTGCCAGATTCCACGTGTCTTTTTTTGGTGCTCTAGTATACACTTGTGGGAGAAAAAAACTCTTACAAGCTATGGGGATGGCTGACCTCACCCACAGATTGTGGCCTGTGAACTACCTGTGAGGACCGGCAAGCACCTTCATGGATCCTTATTTACCCTAAAACAGTTTCTAAAATCTTAGTGACAAGAAGTTGTTACCAGACATCCCAGGTGAAACTGCACCCAGTGAGTATTGTACCAAATTCCTAGGACTGGCCTCAAGTACTGCTGAGCTTAGAAGGGGAGGAGAATGTGAGAGTTCAGAATCTATGAATGTGTCCAACATAAAGAAGGCTGAATGTTACAGTGATGCCTTCAATCTAACCTGAATGTTCTTCTTGTATTTTTGATATTTATTTTTTTCTCCACTTTTTGAGGTGGAGAGGGGGATCAGGATGGATGGAATATTTGATAGACAAGGAACCCAGGAATTTCTCCACCCTGTCCAGCTAAAACTATACTGCTTGGCAGAGTTCCCAAGACAGCACTGTGCAAACAATGGCAGTGAACTGGATATCCAAGTGCTGCCTTACCAGCTGAACCGGTACCTAGTGTTCCAGCGAATACTTCAGTTCAAAACTTAAGCAGTGCCTCCTGCCCTCTTTAAATTTGAGAATACATATCAAGCACCTGGAGTGCAGGTTCTTACATTTGAAGAAACAGTGACCCCACTCATTAGAAAATGTGATTCAATTAGTAGCTTAGGCTCTAACCAGTCAGATTAACAACTCCATTCTCTATTCCCTCCCCACTTTCTCTTTCTCCCCTACTCCCATCCTTACTCTCTCTGAGGACACACAGGAGTTGGCAGAAATGGGTCTGGTTTGACGAGAGGGCTGAAAGCTCCCTGTCCCTGGACTCTCCTCAGCTTCTCTTCTGCCATATTCCTGCCATTTTTTTTTCCTACTGACTCTCCTCGCTGGCACACTTTTTTCTTCCTGACTTTTTGTTGAAAACGAAGCATTAGATAACCTGGGGGACAACTGACCTTGTATGCCCATGTTTACAACATGTTGCCAACCATAGGTAGCCAAGTCAGTGATTCATCAGGATTTAGTAGATAGGGTAGCTAGTGGTGGTGAGAATAGAACCGTTCACCTCTTTTCTCTTCCAGAGGAATCAGGAGGTAAGATATTAGGGTTGAAAGGGACCCTAGGGATCACTGGGTTTAATTTTTTTTAACATTTTCAAAAAGCCTTAGAAACCTGTATTTACATAAAATCTTTAAAATAAATCAACATATGAAACAGGCCTTGTTCTGGATGAAGTAGGTTGGAAGTCTGAGTCCACATGAAAACACCATGGCTCCTTCCCATTGTCACTATTGCGTGGAGGCTCCTGGGAACCCTGAATGCTTCATGAAGTCCACCTCGAAAGCCTTCAGTTATGAAAACCTTATGAAAACCTGCTGTACCACAGACTTAAAGGACTTGCTCACAGAAGTTAAATGGCCTAGAGAATTGGAGAGCCTCCTAAATCTAGGAAGCAGCCCTTAATCCACATTACGTTGCCTTCCTCTTCTCTGCCCCTTCAAATCTACAACATTGGATTCAGGATCACACAGCTGACACCCCATTCACATTGCCCTCACACTTACGATTCACTAGAAAGCTGTTTATCTCAGAAGACATTTTTATATTTAAAATGGTGTGTGTGTGTGTACACTGAAGAGTGTAGTCATTATAGGTTTATTCTCACGGGTAGTCGGCCAATTCTGGACAGGGAGTGCTGGCTTACACTGTTAGCCAATGAGTATCTGACCATCGCCCATGCTGTACTTCCCTCATTTAGAATGGCACCCCTAAGTTATTTATTTACTCTGGCATGGTCCTTCTGTCTGTGATTGTAACTGCTCTGGCACATGGTTTTGACTATTATTAGCTGAAAAAGAGAATCCCAGTGATAGTGCTGGAAGTGCTGATAAAGTGAACACTTGGTGGTAAAAGGCAATTTTATGGCAGCGCCAGGAAGAAAAAGAGGGTCAAATTCACAAAGCAATTAGAGATTGGTGGAAGTCCTTTGAGATATGAGGGATATAAACCTCACTGCAGCCTGGTAAGATTAACCAATAATTTTATGGACAATATCTGGAAAGAAAGGAAAACTATTGCTGAGGCATATCTCCATCCAGTTAATGGCTATTGAAAGAAAAAGAAAAATGGTTGCTTATGTTTGATATTGAAGACAACATATTCAAAATGACTGTGCTCCAAGGAATCCATTTAGGATAGATTAAATTAGTTTGTCATCTCAAGGAGCTTGTTCTTAAAGTTAAGTGTTGTACTCATTTATCAGTCCAGGTAAGGATACAGTAATCAACGCAAAAGAAAGCAAGATCTCTTTTTTCTTTTGTGTTGTCATATACTCAAAACAATTTTCAGCTCTATTCCAAGTATTGGCTTAAACAATTCTGATTATATCAGTTTAACTGGACTATAAATGATATTTAAATATTTCCCAGTAAGCTGTTGGTGTAGCATCATACCAATGACTGGAATTTTCTGATCTTCATGGTTGGTCACACAGTTAGATGTGCGAACAAACATTCTCGTATAAGAGCAAAGGCCAGGCGTGGTGGCTTACACTTGTAATCCCAGCACTTTGGGAGGCCAAAGCAGGAGAAGTGCTTGAGGCCAGGAGTTCAAGACCAGCCTAGGCAACATAACAAGATCCCATCTGTACCATCAATAATCAATCAATAATGTATTTATTTATTAGTCCAAATGAAAAGAAATAAACACTTCATTTTTTTTAATAGTACAGTTCTATTATATTTTTAAAATATAGTTGCCATGGTCAACAGTTATCCAGAATCCGACTTGGCATAAAAGGATTAATTTTTTTTTGTTTTTTGTTTTTTAAGGAAAAACACTAGCTGGAACCAACTGTGTGGACAGTGAAAATGATGAAAGACTGAGAGAAACTTTAGAAATGCAAGTGAGGGAGTAAGGTGCTAAGAGGCCCTTAGAAGTCTTGGCAGATGAAAGATACTGAGTGTCAGTTTGCCTGAAGACAATACATATATAAACAGAATGGGTTTGACTCAGATTCCACCATTTATTGCTGTGCCCCTAGGAACCCATTCAGTCTTACTGAGCCTCAGTTTCTTCTTTGGTTAAATTGGGGTAACCATACTTGTCTAATTTACTTTCTTTCCTTTTTTAAAAAAAATTATGTTTTAAGTTCTGGAGTACATATGCAGAACCTGCAGGTTTGTTACATAGGTATACACGTGTCATGGTGGTTTGCCGCACCCATCAACCCGTCATCTACATTAGGTATTTCTCCTAATGCTATCCCTCCTCTAGTCCCCCACCCCCTGACAGGCCCTGGTGTGTGATGTTCCCCTCCCTGTGTCCATGTGTTCTATTGTTCAACTCCCACTTATAAGTGAGAACATGCGCTGTTTGGTTTTCTGTTCTTATATTAGTTTGGTGAGAATGATGGTTTCCAGCATCATCCATGTCCCTGCAAGGACATGAACTCATCCTTTTTTATGGCTGTATAGTATTCCATGGTTTATATGTGCCACATTTTCTTTATCCACTCTATCATTGATGGGCATTTGGGTTGGTTCCAAGTCTTTGCTATTGTGAACAGTGCCACAATAAACATACATGTGCATGTGTCTTTACAGTAGAATGATTTATAATCCTTTGTGTATATACCCAGTAATGGGATGGCTGGGGCAAATGGTATTTCTGGTTCTAGATCTTTGAGGAATCGCCACACTGTCTTCCACAATGGCTGAAGTAATTTACACTCCCACCAACAGTGTAAAAGCATTCCTATTTCTCCACATCCTCTCTAGCATCTGTTGTTTCCTGACTTTTTAATGATTGCCATTCTAATTTACTTTCTAGGGTTGCTGCAGGAACCCAGTGGAATAGTGTATGTGAACATTTCCCAGGAATTTGGGAATTGATATCAGTTTTATTTCCCTGTTCTCAGTTGGACTGTGTGGAATCTTAAAGACCCAGCCAGATATGAACCTTTCCCTTTTTAACATTTTTAAAGTTTTTATGGGATCTCATTATGTTGCCTAGGCTTGTCTCAAGCACCTGGCCTCAAGCAATCCTCCTGCCTCAGCCTTCCAAAGCACTGAGATTACAGGTATGAGCCATTGTGCCCGGCCTTTCCTCTTTTTTTGAGATGGAGTCTTGCTCTGTTACCCAGGCTGGAGGGCAGTGGTGCGATCTCGGCTCACTGCAGCCTCTGCCTCCCGGATTCAAGTGATTCTCCTTCCTCAGCCTCCCAAGTAGCTGGGATTACAGGCCTGCACTACTGCATGCAGCTAATCCTTTGCTCTTTTAAGAGAGTGTTTGATTGCACATATTCCTGAGTGAACAGCCATAAAGATCAGAAAATTCCAGTAACAATAACTTTTTAACCAACACCTTCTAAAGAGCACCTTGAATTTATTTCTCAATAAAGAAGAAGTAAGGAGGTTTTGAAACTCAAGAAAAGGATAAAGGAATGTTTGAGTTTGATTGAGACCAGGAGACAGAGTTTAAGCTAGTTCTTAATCTATTATCAATAGTGAGGCCTTAGGCCTCATTTAAAAAATGACCTCCTTATAGAATATGAAGTGGTACCCTTAAGACCTAACCATTGATGAGCTTACAAAAAGAGATATGTTTTCCCCCATTGGAAAGCTTCTCTCTCAGTGCAGTTTGAAAAATGAAGGTCTACCCCAGGGTAGTCATCCTTCATGTAACATTAAATATTAAATTAAATTGGTTGGTTGTAGAGCCAGTGTTTTCTTTGAATTCTTTAGTATAAAGAGATATTTCTTCTGGAATATTTTCTGGTAGTGTATCTTATTTCTTTACCCACCTGTGATGTAGAATTTCTTCTGTCTTGGCAGGAAGAGAAATTTGTACTACACTTATTTACTTTTGGCAAAGCAGTTCCTATTTTAACACCTACTTGAAAGTGTTAAGACTTTTATTTTATTGTTGTTGTGAGGGGGATGAATTATTTATACAAATTTCTCCCTTTAAACCAGAACAATGATACACTGCTCTGTAAATATCTGTTGGAAAGGCTTTCAGTTTTAACTCATCATATTGTACCGCACCTATCAAGTCCTTTACTGGGTTTTGCATCAGAGTCAAAACACTCAAAAATGATTCAGGGTTCTGGATGACTTCTTAGCTGTAAAATAAGTTTGCCTTTTTCTCACCATTTTGGTGCAACCTTACATACACATCTGGTTGAGATCATTTTCTTGAAGTCAATTGAAACCTATTGGAAACACACAAGACATAGCACAAATATTGCATTTTTGGAGTATGGCTATGCTGTGTGTCAAAAACCTAAAATCATTTATTTCTATAATTGAGCTCAACCATATGAAAAAGTATTAGCTACAAGAAGCAATCAGCATTATTTATGACAGAGAAAACACAGAAACTAATTAAATGTCCAATGAGTTACCCGAGGAAATGTTGAAAAAATTCATAAGAACTAGCTATTTAAAATGATGCTGTAAAAATATTTCTTTAAAATATTTATTGACATGAAAATCATTTCATGAAATTCTAAATAAAAGAAAAATATTGCAAATAGTATGAATATGTGATCTAATTTTGGTATTAAAATAGATATTATTTATTTAAATTGTTAAAAATGCATAGAAAATGGTATGAAAGGACACATACGAAAATGTGTTTATCTCTGAGTAGTGGAAATCTAAGTAGTGTTTACTGTTTTTTTCTTTTTGCCTATTTATTTACTATTTTGTGTTTTGGATTATCCCGTGGTGAACATATGTTACTTACTTCGTAAAAAGTAAGAAAAACTGTTCAGGATGATAGACCCATCTTCAAATAGGGGACTACAGGAGAGGGAGGTGGTAGAAATTGACCATTCTGTAGGGGGACCATTCTGATTTTAGGATTTCTCTTTTTAGCTTTGGTAAAAATAAACAAAAAATAAAACTATGTCTTAAAATACAAGTATAAAAACTGTGTTTGTTCTATATGTTTATACTGAGGTTCAAATAGCTCTCGTAGATTTACACTTTTTGAGTGACTAATCTCTACATTGTTAGTCTAATTTTTTCATTTGCTTTTTGAACCAATATAGGTGATATTCACTTCTAGAATATTTTATGATGATGTCTGTATCACAAAATAATAGTTAAATGCATTGTGTGCTGACTAGATCTGACTAGATTCTAGGCCTATTCTAAATACTTGGCATGTATTTACTTGCCTAATTCTCACAATATCCTATAAGGCAGGTACTATTATTTTCTCTATTTTACAGATGAAGAACCTGAAGCCCACAGGAGCTAAGTCTTTACTGGAAGTTGTAAAACCTGTGGTAGATCTGGGATTTGAATCAAGCAGGTTGGCTCCAGTGCCATACAAATATGTGTCACATATGCTACATTATATTTTCATATTTACCAAAGATGTTATGATGGTTAATTTTCTGTGTCAACTTGACTAGATCATAGGGTGCCCAGATATTTGGTTAAATGTTAACTCTTGGTGGCTTTATGATGGTGTTTCTGGATGAGATTAGCATTGGAATCAGCAGACTGCATAAAGCTGATTGCCCTCTCCAATATGGGAGGGCATTATCTGATTGACTGAGGGCCTGAATAGAACAAAAATGTAGAGGAAGGGAGAATTCACTCTTTCTGCCTGATGGCTTGAGCTGGAACATCAGTCTTCTCCTGTTTTGACTGGTACTAGACTTATATCATCAGCCCTCCAGTTCTCAGAACTACACTACTAGCTTCCTGGGTCTCTCTAGTTTGTAAATGGCAGATGGAGTTTTTTAACCTCCATAATTACGGTAGCCAATTTCTATTGGCTTTGCTTCTATGGAGAACCATAACACAGATTTGATGAATGAAAATGCTCATTTAAAATGAAAGGAAACTTCAAACACCATATTATAATTATAACTATAAAGTAGGTAATATATTTTTAATAGAAGAACAAAAACACCCAAAGAATTTTATTTTCACAAATAGCTTGTAAAGAGGTTTAAAATTTTAATTTGTATTTTTTTCTCTTTTTGTTAATATGTGTGTGACACATTTTGTATGAATGTCACAATATACCATACCCTAAAATACATCATTTTTGTGCCACTGGTTAATTTAATATTTCTTTTCTCTGTAATATTTATCCAAAAATACACACACACACATATATTTAAACATATATGTTTATACTTATCCTATACACACACACATTATACTTATCCTACACACACACACACACACACACATACACATATGGTGTATATATGTATGTGTATATATATATGTATATGTATGTGTGTGTGTGTGTGTGTGTGTGTGTGTGTGTAGGTTAAGTAATTCTTTTTTCTTTTTTGTATGTAACCCATAAAATAATTAGAACGTGCAAACTCACTCTGTGTTTTCAAAGGTCCAATTCATTATCACCTCACACCTTTTCTGGAAAGACAGTTATCAAAAGCATTTCAAATTTAGGCTTTCACTGCGTAACGTCAAAGTTCAAAAAGCAGGAAAAGAAATTTATGCTTACAAAAATCTCATCGTGCATGACATTTTAAAAAGCATCCACCATCCTAGAAAGAGACAATAAATGTTTTTACACTTTAGTGTTTAGACTCTTAAAAATTTTCACACTAATTTCCTTTCACAGGCCTAAAAATGTACTTTTCCCCCTCTACCATTTTTTCCCTTATTTATATCATTTTATGTTGGCCTCTTTCTTTTCACTTTCTTCTATTCTTTTATCTCTTTCATTTTTCTCCTTCTAATAACTTTTTATCCATACTAATAATATAGATGAAGATAGTGTATGTGTATTAGTTCATTTTCACACAGCTCATAAAGACATACCCGAGACTGGGCAGTTTACATAAGAAAGAGGTTTAATTGGACTTACAGTTCCATGGGTCCAGGGAAGCCTCACAATCATGGTGGAAGGCAAGAAGGACCAAGTCACATGTTATATGGATGGCAGCAGGCAAAGAGAGAGCTTGTGCAGGGAAACTCCCGTTTTTAAAACCGTCAGATTTCGTGAGACTCACTCACTATCACGAGAACAGCATGGGAAAGACCTGCCCCCGTGATTCAGTCATCTTCCAATGAGTCCCTCCCACAACACGTGGGAATTATGGGAGCTACAAGATGAGATTTCGGTGGGGACACAGAGCCAAACCATAGCAGTACAGAAAAGGTGTTGCTAAAGATTTTTAAAAATAAATTGACAGTACTTTTTATGACAGTGAGTCAATGCTTTTTTTCAAGAATAAAAAGAGAAGCTATGCCAGATTTCCCTCAGTGACATAAAAGAGAAAAGTAGTTATTCCAGAAAAGATTGTATTCCAGTTTCTGGTAAAAGAAAAACTGACTAAAAAGTGGCTTAAACAGTTTTTTCTCTTTCTTCATATAACAAGTCAAAAGGTAGGCAATTTCTGGTATTACTTCAGCAACTCCAAGACATCAGGGTCGAGGTCAGTATGATTCTCTTGACTTTTCCATCTAGTGGTGAAGTGGTTGTTTCAGCTTCAGCCATCACACCCACATTCAAGGTAGGATGAAAGAAATCACATTTATCAGGACAGAAAAATGGCGCTAGAAATCCCCTGCAATTTTCTATATGAGTTCACTGCCTCACCCATGCTGCAGGGCCAATTCTAGCTGCACAAAAGACTGAGCAGTATATTTTTGCCACTAAAATTGCCAACTGAATAATAAATCAGGTTTCCCTTAAAAGAAAATGAAAACTGAGTATCTGATAGATGTATTACTAGATATTTCTATGCAATAAATTCTCCCAAAATCTAGTGGTAAGAAGCAACAAACATTTACTATCAAGCAGTTTCTTTTTCTTTTTGAACCCTTTGACCAACATCTCATTTCCCCTATTTCCCAGCCCCTGGTAACCACCTTTTCACTCTCTGCTTACTTGAGTTTGAGTTTTTAGACTTCACATATAAATGAAATCATATATTTGTCTTTCTCTGTCTAATTTCTTTCACTTAGCATAATGTCCTGCAGGTTCATTCATGTTGTCATGTTATCACAAATGGGAGGATTTTCTTTATTATGGCCAAATAATATTCTATTATGTATACATATATAAATGGATATAGAAAATAGGATGTGTATATATGTCGCATTTGCCTCTTTCATCACAATATGCCTCAAGTGATAGAGTGACACACCAAAGGGCTTAACTCACATCTAATATATAGTTGACTTCATTGTACAGTAAGTCTGACATTAAGTATGGTGCCTGTATTAATTTGCTAGGGCTGCCATAATAAAGTACCACAAACTGAATGGCTTAAAGAACAGAAAATTATTCTCACCCATATTAATGTGCACACAGATTGAAGTGTACTTATGTAATGTAGCTATACTTACTTTTTGGTGTCAAACATCTTAATGTCTTTTTTAAAAATATGCGTCAGTGAGAACTACCACCTGATAGGAAAGCATATTTAGATTCTTTTTCAAACAAATCTCATTGGGTCTAATATATAATAGTTTTATAGATTGTATGTCTTATCTTTATAATATACATTTACTTGATTACTGGTGTTTTTATCCCAAAGTTACAGTTCTGTTTGTTATAAATTGATATTATCATAGAGGAATAGCCTTTAAAGACCTTGGAAGTAGAGTATTACTGCAAGGTTTAAAAGAAAAACGGCAGCATTAAAGAGTGTCAGCTCTTATATGTATATGCTTTTTAGGAACATAAACTTAGAACATTAAAACTCTTAGGTCATACTTGTCAATAAATGATTTTTTTCTCAACAGTACTTTATAACCTTTTAGAAATTTGCCAACAGGTGACAATACTCCCTAACAGTCTGCTAGAAGTGTCAGAGCTCAGGATATCTGCTTTTTAATTGCCCTATTCAAGGTCTAATTATTTTCTCTATATTGGGGTAAGAGAACTGTAATGAGGAAGTAAAATCATTAAACACCAGTGAGTAAGGGAACAGAGTCTTCTTGAATTCTGATGTGAATTAGCTTCCCCAGCAGAGCTTTGGCTGTGGATAATTTCTATCTGAATGTCTCCTTCTCAGTTATTTGAGAGGTCACATAAAATATAAAGGAAGACTGCTCAACTCTTGTGGTCTTTAAAGAGAAGGGAAGACAATGGATTAAAAGGCTATTATTACATCTAGACTTATAGACTGTTAATACTTAAGAGTTTATTAACCTCAAAGTGTCAAAATGTTCTATAAATGAGTAAGATACTATGTAAATCAGGCTACACATATGATAAAAGTTGTCATTAGAATAAGTGGCCTAGAAATATATAATACTACACAGTTTTCATACTTTTTGAATTCATAGAATTTAGACACTCAGATTCCTTTATAACCAATTTTGCTGCTTTATTATTTATCATATTGCCTTTCACAGTTATTCTTTTCTGTAATTCTCAGCTGTTTTAGAAAACTACCACAATTACCAAACTGTCTCAAAAGCAAAATTTGTTGCTGTAGCTACTAGAAGGCTAAGAAATCACAAACATTTGATTCTGTAAGAGTATATGTGTGTGCCTGAGTGTATATCATGCATGGTTTTATGATAAAGCATGCTAAATAAATTGTTTATATTTGTGTTTGTGTGTATATATTTACCAGTTATGAAAAGAACATATCCAATGGCAGAGATTGAATTAAGTGCTTTCCGCATTATCTCATTTTTCTTTATAACAATTCTTGAATGAAGGTATTTTACACATTTATTAGATAATGCAATGGGCTTAGCAAGTGGCTGTATTAGTCCATTTGTCTTGCTATAAAGGAATACCTGAGGCTGGGTAATTTATTTTAAAAATAGGTTTATTTTGGCTCATGGTTCTGTAGACTGTATAAGAAGCATAGTGGTGGCATCTGTTTCTGGTGAGGGCTTGTAGAAGCTTACAATCATGGCAGATGGGGAAGGAGAGCAGGTATTTGACACGATGAGAGAGGAAGCAAGAGAAAGAGAGGGAGTACCATATTCTTTTTTAACAACCAATTCCCACGTGAACTAGCACAGCAAGAACTCACTCATTACCGAGGGGAGGACATCAAGCTATTCATGAGGGATTCACCCCCATGTCTCTAACACCTCCCACCAGGTCACACCATCAACACTGGGGGTCACATTTCAACATGCGATTTGGAGGGGACAAACATCCAAACTACATCAGTGGTTTAGCTGGGATATGAACCTAGGTCTGCCTGTCTCTAGAGACCATTCATGTAAGTACATAGAAACCATATTCTTCCTTGCCACTAGAAAAAACCCTCTAGCAATTTTTGCCAATGTTGATTATAAAAAATTTTATATGGATCCATAAAGAAAAGAGCAAATTTTGAGCCTCTCTGGGAACTGTGAAAAAAAAAGATCTGTCCTCATATCAACCTTTGACAATTCAAAGAGCAAACAGAAGATTGGGTTACTTCTGTGATCACATTGATAATTCCAGCAGGCAAATCTTAGTCACAACAAGTCCCTGGAGTCCAGCCAATCTGGCTGCTTTGATGCTGGGCTCAGTAGAACTGAACCAAATGTGCGTGGGAAAGAGAAGAACCAGATATTGCCATGACTGCTCATCAGTCAGGATTTCAGAGACTGAAGAACACAGAGTGAACAAACCTGAACCCATACAGGAAAAATGAACATAGTAGGAGCAAACCATCGCCCTCTCATACAGCATAGGGAGGGATTTTCTGGAGCCAAAGAGTGGGTTTGGGGTTTCGTAGTCCAAAGTCTGGACTCAAGGGAACCTCAGATAACCAGTGAAAGTGATCATCCATATCTTGGGTCTCCTAACAACTTGACATGAGTAGTTTAATATGTTGAAGCTTCAGTTTCCACCCTTGCAAAATGAAAGTTATAGTGTTCTCTTCCAAGGCTGTTGGTGAGGTTGAATGAAATAATGTTGATGAAAGGAACCTCAATACAGTGCCTGATACACAATAGAGATAATGACAATAATTATATCATAATCATAGTCATAATCACAATAATGCCCTTTCTAGCCACATATGGCAGAGACATAGGTGCAGTGGTCCTCAAACATACGGGTCAGATTTGTCGCTCAAGTCTGTGATCTAATGACATGATGAACCCATTAGATCCCTCCCTATCATCTGGATATTGTTCCTTGCTTTTTCCAAGATCTTTTTGAAGATGACAATATATTTTCATAATATTTCACTATTTTAAAAGCTTTCTGTTGAGCATAATATACATATTGGAATGTGCAAGTATCAGTTATGCTGCTTGATGAAATTTTACCAGCTGGATGTTTTTGTAGCCGGTACCCAGTTGAGAAACAGAACACTTTCTCCAGTCACTATCCTCCCGCAATGAAGTGTACCTTGGGCTAATAGATAAGTTTTGCCTATTTTCCAAATTTAAATAAATAGAGCCATATACTCTGTATATGTTTACACCTCACTTCTTTTAGTCAAGATAATGGTTGTGAGATTCATAGATTCATTCATGTTTTCATGTAGCCATGCTTTGTTCTTTTTTATTGCTATGTAATATTCTATCGTGTGACTATACCACAATTTATCCATTTTCCTATTGATGGGCATTTGATTAGTTTCCAGTTTGGGGATATTATGAATAGAGATTCTATAAATATTCTTGCACATGTCTTTAGTGTACAAATGGAAGCATTCTTGCATGCCTAGGTTTGGGACTGCTAGGTCATAGTATGCATATGTTTAGCATCTTTTCGAAAGCAAGGGTATCATTTTACATTCCCACCAGCAGTGTACTGGGTTGTTTTCAATGATTATTGTGTGTTAGGAATCATTCTTCCTGCATCATGGTTATTTTTAAAGCATCCACCTGAGAAAAATGCAGCTCTACTAAGGGCTGGTTCTTGTGAACATTAGATCCCACCAAGATGGCTGAGAGCAGGACGTGCCCTATGATATGTGTATGTGTTAGAGGCTGGAAAGCTATCAGAACCATGTACTTCTGCTGCTGTTTTATGGCTTCATATATTTTGGTGGCAGTCCTTAACAGCTGTGGATTTATTTTTCTAATGTTTGCTTGGAAACTGAAATGAGTTTGAAAGCAGCCCGATTCATATAGACCACACAAGTAAGAAGCAGCATATTAGATAACACAAATATGGGCTAGAGTGGCGCCAGAGAACAAAAAAGAAACAACTAATGATTAGGTAACTAGTGGACCCAGGCATGAAATTTAGTAATATGCTGTTTAAACATAAAAGGCTAAGAAAAACTTGTTTGAAATTGTAGAAGTGTCTGACAGCTAGTGTAAGGAATGTGTGAGTTTTCACGCTGACATCCTCCCATACCAACAGCAGTTTCAACTTATCAGGTGGCCTTCAATTTTAGCAATGAGGAGAAAAATGGGTAATAAATATGAGATCTTGTGTTAATTCAAACCATTCACAAATCTCTTTATTTTAGGGAAAGTCATGCTAAAACCACAAACCAGCAGGAAGAAGTAAAACTTTCAATAATGGATTGAGCATCGACTGAGCTTGAGGTCTGACACGCTGCATTCCCATTTTATCCTCAAGCCCTGCCAGTTGTGTGTTTTCGCCAACATGTTTCCCACAGATTGGTCCCAGAGATGCTAAGTCACTTGTCCCAAGTTCCCAAAGTTTGTGAATGACAGAGCCATTTTCAAATTGAGGTTGAGCTGATTCTTACTGCTTCATGTTGCGAGAGAGACGTAATAGGGAAGTAGTATGATTTGGCAGTAGACAGCAGGCAAACTATAAAACATTATCTGATGGACGACACAAACGCTCTTTACATCTCTGTCATTGCGCCCTGTCCGGTAGGAGCAGCTGAATGCCATTTGGCTCTTTCACCTTCTGCTATCTCAGGAAGGCAAGCTGAGCTTAGACAACTCCCTGCCTTTGTTGTCCCCTCACCTCATGTCTGTATTCATCTCTGTTCCCTTATGTTGTAATTTTCTAACCTTTTCCCCTCCCATCCAGTGGCCTTATCTGAAAAATGAATCCTCAAGTTGTCCGCAGCTCTTCACTAAGACCCAGTCTAGATCCAAAATGAATTCAGGAGGCTCTCAGGCAGCGGGGCAATTTATGGTAGTTTGGGGGCGTAATCTTAGTGCAGACAAGTTTCCTTTGCCTTGTTGGAATCACATCGGAGCCATCAAATTATATTGCTTCTCAAGATGCAGTTAAAGTGATTTGGGATGTGCTCCTCTGGCTCTCCCACTTGAAGAGCTTTACTGTGAAGCTTGAGCTTAAGGTAGAGATGAGCTGGTAGGCCCAGGTGAGGAAAGTGGTTCGATTCCTTGTGACATCTGGAATCAGTACTTGACTGATAGAGTTGGACAGTACTTTCATGATCAAGCATTCCAAACACCTCATTTAATGAGGGAAGCTCCAAAAGTCAAATCCAAGAATGCCAAGTTAGGGAGGAGTAAGAGCTAGAATAAAAATCTCTCAATGCATGGTACAGTCCTCTTTGCTTTTTTAAAAAAGTTATTGTAATCTCACAGATGAGTAAAATTAAGCAAAATGAAGCTAGCTGGTTTAACAAACTTCATTGTAGCATCAACCAAAAATGTGTGAGTCAGCATTAAATTGGGCCAGATTTGGGGTGGGAGAAAAAAATGGTCAGATTTCTTCCACCAAAAGGCATCATTAGATGTCTTCATTCCAAGCTCAGAGTGTACATACAGCAATTTGCTGCTCACAGCACGTCCACAGCAAATTATTTCCCTTCGTCAATCAGAATTGTGGTCATCTAATTTCCCATTCTCAATACTAGTCACGCTTTCACTCTGTGTAAAAATTCAGATTTTCTTCTCTCTTCTTAGACACATGGCACCTTTTACCTGCAAAAGGTAATTGCAGTGACTGTATTGACATGTAATGATATATTCACGAGCTAATCACATTTGCATTTCCTCCGCTTGCTACTGAAAAGCTGCAAAGGAGTCCCTGTCATCGTGTGTAGGTCCTCTTCCAGCCCAGCATTCACAGCAGGCTGGCAACACCAGGCATTCAGTCAGCAGGTCATAATGACTCTACCGCTTTCTATTATTCAAAATGGAATTTAACTGGGAACTTCATATTGTATTGTACACTTAACCCAGTTTTCTTATTTGTTATAGGTTTATATTGTTAAGCAGTATGGTAAAAATAAAATTCTATTTACCAAATTCTCCTTAACAGATGGAATGTTTAATAGGCCAATAAATAATAGGTTTTAAAATAACTTACTAATCTTTATATTCTCCGTATTCTTAATATCCTTCTTATCTACTCCAGACCTTTTATTTTAAAACTTTAGAATATCTTAAATAATTACCAGTCAATATTTATTACATCATTATATTCTGCATTTAGCTTTATTGCTTATATTTTAACAAATGTAATAAAGACAATGGCATATGCAGTTTGTAGTTTGTTGCTATGAGCCAGGCCCTGTGTTAAGCAATTAGAGGATCTAAGTGAGTCCTCACCTTAACTGTGTGAAGTAGGTATCACTGTCCCCTTTTTACAGATGAAGAAACTGAGGTTCAGAGAGGTTGAATCACTCTTTCAATGCCACACTTTAAAAAGTGGTCAAACCAGGAGTGATGGCGAGTGCCTATAGTCCCAGCAACTCAAAAGGCTGAGGTGAAAGGGTCACTTGATACCGGGAATTCGAGTCCAGTTTGGGCAACTTAAGAGACCTTGTTTCAAAAAAGCAAAAACAAAAATAAGTGGTCAAATTAGGATTTATAATCAGAACTATCTGACATTAAAATGCTCTTAAAAGTGAAAACACGACTGGGCGCAATGGCTCACACCTGTAATCCCAGCACTTTGAGAGGCCGAGGCAGGCGGATCACCTGAGGTCAGGGGTTCGAGAGCAGCCTGACCAACATGGAAAAACACCATCTCTACAAAAAATACAAACTTAGTCGGGCGTGGTGACGCATGCCGGTAATCCCAGCTACTCGGGAGGCTGAGGCAGGAGAATCGCTGGAACCTGGGAGGCGGAGGTTGCAGTGAGCAGAGAGCACTCCATTGCACTCCAGCCTGGGCAACAAGAGTGAAACTCCGTCTCAAAAAAAAAAGTGAAAACACATTATTCTGCTTTGAAAATGGAGTGACCTTTCTTCCTTGTTCCATATTCACATGGACCATTTCATCCACAGGAAAAGAAGAGGAAATTATAAATACCATGATTCATAATTTAATTGCTAGTGAATTGACTGATAGTAATGAAACAAAAGTATGAGATAACAGAGAGGAATGAGAGTGGTATTAGTCAGTCAAAATCTATTCAGATGCCAGCAATGGACCGTTTTCACAAAATCTAGGATCTTTATAAAAACTTTTTTAAAGATAGCTGAACTTTATTGATTCAAATACTAAAACTTTTACAAAGAAACTTTTTTAGTTTTATTTTATTTTTAATTGACAAATAGTAATTTTATTTAAGGGGCACACAGTGATATTTTGATACATGTATATATTGTGGAATGATCAAATCACAGAACTAGCATATCTATCACTTCAAATATTTATGATATTTTTGTGGTAAGAACACTAAACATCGTCTCTGTTTGCCGTTTTGAAATATACAATACATTACTATTGACTATAATCACTTTGCTGCTCAATAGAACACCAGAACTTATTTTTCTCAGCTGCAACTTTGTATCCATTGGCCAATAATAGCTCCCCCTACCCCGCCCCACCTCAAACCTCTGGTAACCACCAATCTACTCCCTACTTCTATGAGTTCAACTTTTAAATGTAACTTTTAATGGAAATCTTTCTAAAATATTCTATAGGCATTTCTGTATAGCATTTAAACAGATGACCTCAGGACATGACTTGAAAAATCCAGGATTTCACTACGTGGTGGAATAGCTCTGGTCCGTTTTCATTTGTCTTGAGCTCTGCTCTCCTGATGTTTACTCTCATGTCTGAATCCACTTGGTTCTTCCCTTAGTGACTTCTCTTCCATCTAGTGTGCTATGGACCATATAACACAGAGTTGCAAAAAATCTGTGTATGGAGTGATTGGGATTCTGAAGGAAAACCTTACAGAGGAAAGTGGTACTTCAGTTATAGCTTTTTGGGGTAGCAGACAAGTTTTACAATTTTGAAATACTGATTTATTTATATTTCACATTGTTCACTACATATAAATGCACATGTAAGAAAATGATGGTAAATGTACATACAGAAAAATTAGGCATAGAAGTGTACAAATGAGAACCCATATCAAGGAGCTTCTTGGCAGTCAAACCCAAAGAGGCAGATTTAGTTATGATTTTTATTATCATAGAAGATAATGTGTAACAGCCGTGAAAGAGCTCATAGAAAGCTTCATGTATCTTTTTTTAAAAAAATTCCCTAAGTCAGAGCTGTGTTGTAGTGGGCTAAAATTTCTTTTTCTGTTTTTCTTTTTCCTTTTTTTTGAGACAGAGTCTTGCTCTGTCACCCAGGCTGGAGTGCAGTGGTGATCTCAGCTCACTGCAACCTCCACCTCCCGGGTTCAAGTGATCCTCCCACCTCAGCCTCCCGAGTAGCTGGGACTACAGTCATGTGCCACCACGCCCAGATAATTTTTGCATTTTTAGTAGAGATGGGGTTTCACCATGTTGGCCAGGCTGGTCTTGAACTCCTGACCTCAAGTGATCTGCCTGATTTGGCCTCCCAAAGTGCTGGGATTATAGGCATGAGCTACCATACCCAGCCTAAGATTTCTTCTTGGTGTTGCTTTCACTAAAAAAATAATCATTAGCAGTAATAACAACTGAACAATTATATTAAAATACTGTGGATCAAATAATGAAATACAGAGTTATGCTCCCTAGGGCCTTAACCATCTATTCAGAAAGCAAAGATAAAACTTTATACGGCTAGCCAATTCAAGTTAGTATATGTTGTCATTACTGAATTTATGCAAATTTTAGATATAACGTTCTAACCCCAGTTTTTCAACTTCATAACTAAGATATGTGGTTGAAGATTCCTCAAACGCTTACGAGGACATTAACATCACCCAAATCAGCCAAAATGTGTCATCTACCATTGAATTGGACACCCACATCTAATGACTGGTTAATGCAGATATGAAAAGGCCAGCCCCTTCACCTCAATTCCTGACAACTGTAAAGTGTATCCCAGTTTCAGAGACCTCCACAGGGTTGGCGGAGGCCTGGTGGTGACCGCCTCTCTGCCCAACTTCTCCCTCTGCCCAGTCCTGCTTCCCTCACTTCCACTGTAGTTGTTAATCTCAAGATCACTCCCTAATAAATTTCCTGATTTTCTGTACTCCAGTCTCTATCCCAGGTGCTGCTTCCCCTGAAAAGAACATGCCGCATTGCAGGTCACTTTGTGCAAGCCACTAAGAACACTGTTCAAGGGAAGTTACAGTCTAGTTTACAAGACAAGGCACAGCAGTGCATACACAGGCTGAGGGGCAAATGAACCCTTCAGCTTCTGAATGCTGTTACCTCTCAGAAGCCAGGGAGATTGCTGAGAGTTGGGGGAGCCAAGGAAGGCTTCTCAGAGGAAGTATCTTTTAAATGTTTTCTTCTTCCACCCAAAGCACCTATCTTGGAATGTCAAATGATTCAACACTACTACTTTTCCATGTGCGTTTGTAAAAGTATATAACAATTTGAGGGATCATGTTCTTATGCTGTAATCTTTCTAAATCCTCTTTCTAAATCCTAATGATGTGTATGAATACCATAGAAGTAGCAATAGCTCACAAAGGCCTGCAAGAAGGTAGTTGTGTTTCCTGCATAGAACCCTGTTCAATTGCTGCCTTTCTCTTAAGATTATCACGTAGCTTTTCACCTTAAGAAATTAATATGCTGTCATCTGACTAAATTATGCTTTTGGCTGAAATACTGGTCCCAAACATCTCTTATTTTGTTATGTCTAATATTTTACCATCTCTGCTCAGCATAACTTATTCTCCTCATAATTTCACTTTTTCTCTGCTTACACTAACACGTGGTTTTAAAGGAAATCTTGATGATTCATGGTGATAATAGTACGTACTTTAATGAGGTTCTGCCATTCATCATGCTGTTACATCCATGTATTATAACACTGAATTGTAGTCACCTGTACTGGTAGTCTTCAGTTTGGTTTCCCCAGAAGCAGACCCTGAGATTTTAAGGATTTGAGGGTAGGTAGTTTATTAGGGAGGTAACTCCAAGTAGGAGAGAGGAAAAGTGAAATAAGGAAGAAAAGCCCGTCAATAAATGTATATTATCAAGCCACTTACAACTGTGAGCAAGTATAGCTTAATCCAACTAGGGAACTCTGGTGACCCCTGTAGAATATGTACCTCCCTTTCCCACCTAAAGGCAAGGGATCTGGGCTACTTTTACCCAACTATTGTCAGTAATCTCTTAAGAACTGTTCCTCTTAGACATTAAGTCCTGAGCACTCTCAGTTTCCCAAGTGCTTGAGCAAAGTAGATTCTTGAAGTCAGAGAAAGCTCTTAGGCAAAATAAATAAAACGCAGGTACTAGCAGTCAGGCCTAAGGGCTCTGAGATGGTAAAGGCAGGGGGATGTGGGTGACGTCCTGAAACATCATCTACACTGGCTAATTAAGAGAAAACACAGGATTGCAATCACATTGCGTAGACTGGATATTCTCTTCCTCGCTCCTACAGTCAATCACGCCCCAATTTCTGCTGATGCCATTTCCCTGCTAGCTCTGGGGACTCCCTTTCCTTTGCTGTTTTTGCTGTCTTCTAGCCACATATGTCTGCTTTCTTGCCTGTTAATACCCCGAGAGTTCTTGCCTCTGAGCCTTTGTTCAGGACGGAGCTCGGGTCCCTTTGCTAAAATGTGTTTTTACCTTGTATATTTCTATTGCAGTCCTTCTCCAAGCTCACTTTCTCTAAGATACTTCACACATCTTTCTGCTATAGTTGGTGGCACTTCATTTTAGCTTCATTTTAGCACTTCTCATAATCTGACCTTTTATTAAGTCGGGTTCATAGACATCTCTGTTTCTCACTCAATTGTGAATTTCTGAGGGGCAGGTGCTGGCATGCAATTACTGTGGTACCCACTCCAGTGCTTCACATGTAGTAGATATTTGATAAATGCTTGTTGAATTAAATTGAATAATTTAAATCCAAATTAGGTCAGAAAAGGATGGTGTTTTAAGGCGGGGGGGCACCAGATTCAGTTACCTGGATAGGGAAAACATACACTTGAATTTTCTAACAGCTTGCACTCAAGCTGTCATTAAAATTAAAGTCCTTTATTAGATGCTTTCATTGTTGCCGAAATAATACTCCCTGTGCCTTGGAGCAATAGATGTAACAGCCTCTCTTAGTTATAATTTTGTGACATCAGGCATCAAGCAGTTGGGAAATTGCGAGAGCTGGTAATATAACTTTACATATAGTGTATCATTACAAATGAGAAAACAGGGCCTGCGGGCAGGGATGCTCTGTAACATATTTTTCTGAGAAGAAAGAAAACTCAATGGAATAACAGTAAATTCTGTAAAAAACATTTTCTCCTTAAAAAAAAGACAGTGCCCATTTAGTTATCCTTTAATAATTTCAATTAACTTCTGCATGGCAACATGCTAAAAGAAACAAATTGCCTCTCAGTCAGAAAACTGTCTGTCTCTCCCTGTCAGTCTCTCATGAACACACACACACACACACACACACACACACACACGCATGCACACAACTCTAAGAGCAATCATTTTAGGAGTCTGGGCTGACTCTGAACACTGCTCCAGGAATTAAGGGCCTAGACTGGGCAAATCACTCTGTTTACTGGAAATATCCACCATTTCCTCTCCTGTTTCCCACCCATTTCTATGTTTGCACACTTGTAAGCTAATCTAATTTAAACAAGAAAAAAAAAAGCCTTTAATGGGATAATAACCAGAGAAAATGTTCCCATTGTGTTTAAATGAATTCAAATGAAGTCATATTTTGAGGGAAGGGGAGAGGGCCAGTCCCCCTGGGGGACTTGGAGTCAAGACAGACAACTGTGGGTAAGCTTTACTGGCAAGCCTCTTTCAATCTATTTCATAGCTTACATGCCCCCACTCCTCTGATGCCCCAGCCCAAACAATGATACACAGTGTGTCAGGAGGCTGTAGTAGCCTAAACCCCAAATTACTGTGACTTAAAGTCAACGTAGTATTATTTTTGCTTCTTATTGTTGTGTTTTTCTGTTTTTATTTTCAATCTCACCTGAGAAGGAGGCAGACCAGGGGTAATCTGGGAGATCCATGATCATTAGGGACCTAGACTCCTTTTATCATCTTTCTCTCTGTATTTGTCTTCCATCTTCAGTGTTGCCTCATGGTCACAGATGACTTGCTGGAGCACCATCAATCACCTCTTTGTTCCAGGAAGAAAAAAGGGGGAGCAAGGAAAACAGATTAAAAGGACAATGCTTCTTCAGTACATCAGCAGCTTACTTTCTCTTGGCCACCTCTATCAAAAAACAAGAATGGAGAACATATTTTAATGAAAATGCATATTATAAAAAGAAGGGAAGAATGGCTATCAAGTAGACAAAACACACAGACATACACAATATTGCTTCTGTCAGATCCTTATGTGGATTGGGTTGCAAAAGAGTAGTGACAGCATGCTTTAAGTGCCTAAAAAGTCTCTGTAAATTCCCAGTTCTCTTGTCGATAGTGTTTGGTTCACTCAGAGAAAGAGAGAGAAACAGAGAGAGAGAGAGAGAGAGAGAGAGAATATGAGGGAAGAGGCCTGACATTTTCTTGAGAACTGAAACCTTTCTTTTAAGATGGCTTGCCTTTATCACCATCCGAAATTCTAAGCACTGGATATTTGTACCAGACTCTAAGGTAGGACAGCACAAATCCTTTGTTAACATGACTTGGTCCTTACCTCTTAATATCCCTATTTCTTCCCTGAGGGAGAGTTTGGCTGGGAAGGACGCAAGTATCATTATTTTTCTTCTGCTGGCCAAAGTTGTCTCTTTGTTCATTCTCAGCTTTCAAAAGAAATTGAGCTGAATCCACTTTTAAACTCTAAGGGATTCGTTATCAGAAAAGAAAAAAAAAAAAGATAGAGAGAGATTTGAGTTGGCTTTGAAGGAAGTGGAGACTAGGAGGTCCAAGATTGAACTCCTTGCTCTTAAAGGCAAAAACTAGAGTGAGTCTTAGGATTGCAGTGGGCTCTGTGCACCAGTATCCATAGCCTTTGGAGAGGAATGCCCACAGTCTTTTGTTGAGATGATCACCTATCTCTTCAGAATCTCCAATCTAGAATTTCCCATTTCACTTTTTAGTAAGAATATAAAGTTGGATACTGGGTATTCAGATTCCTGTTTCTGCTCTCTCTGTACCCTGAGGCCTCCAAATACGTATAAAGAAAGACGCAATGGGGCAGTATAACAGCTAAGATAGGAGTGGTAACATGCCTGTAGGATCCTCAGAACAGCCACCACTGGGAAATTCAAATGATCATAGGCAATTTCTAAGGAGGTCAAGGTTGCAGGCTTAAGTCTTACATGAATCATTTAGCTCTAGTACATTCACCAGCCATAAGCTATACACATAATGATGATCATTGCTACCAAGAATTTATTTATTTCTCATTTTTGATCTGTTATGTACAATATGATCTAAATGTAATAGACCATTTGATTCAATATTAAATGCCTATTAAAGAGATGGTCAGTTTTTAAGTTTTAATAACTAATTTGAAGCATCTTCATCAATCTTCTCTCAATTGCCTTTTATATTTTAAATGATCGTTTTTGAAAGGCTTTGTCATTGAATATATTGTAACGTGTGAAAAAAAAAGTGTTTATACTAAATGTGACTTATCCTCAAAGGTCCACAGAAAAGAACATCTGTCATTGTTAAAGATCATGCAGCCTTTTTCCTCTGCCTGGGGAAAAGTTCAAAGTTGACAGTGAGTTCACTTGAAGAGATGTAATATGAAGTCAGAGCGAAGGTAAGTTGACAGGACCAGGACAAGCAAGATAAGGTTTACCAAGGAGTCTTGGCCCCTTTCATCTGTTCCATGATCTCACCTGAAACAAAATCCTTGTTCTGCTTTATCTTCCTATGTATCCAGGAGATTTAAGTAGTAACTGAAGGTGTCTGTAGAGTAAGTACAGTAGACATAACACCACACCTCGTTTTCCTTTTCATGCCGGGGAAGCCATGTTCCCGTGTTGAGACTACCTTTAGTGGGGACTTTCTATTCCTTTCCAGAACACCATTTACAAGGGAAGAGGGAGCAGAATTATTCCTCTTTACAGTGCTTGGAGGAGATTCAGAAGGTGATCTTGTTCAGACTATACCTTCCTTAAGTATTATTTCCCTGAAGAAATGCTGCAGAGTCTATTCTGTGGCATTCTTGGACCACAGGATTGGAAGCACTTGATTGGGAATAAGACAGCACATTTCTAAGATCTCTTTACTATATTTTGGCTTTTTTACTCACTATAAAACATTTACCTAGAGGGCTTTCTATTAAATTTAGTCTAGCCCATTCTCTGACAGGTAAGTCCAGGCATCAAAAAGTGTGTATTTTCTAAATATTGAAGTACCATTCAGCCTGTGAAAAATAAAGCAAATTTGTACTGATGTGGAAAGATGTTCCAGTGCATATTAAGCACCAAGAAATGAATTAGATTTGAAAGCATTCATAATATTATCCTTTTTTAAAAGTGGGAGTTGGTAGATGGATGAGCAGACACATTAGGGCGACTTGCTGCAGCCTCTGGGGATAAGCAGTGTATGCAGAAACTTTGATAGTCAATTTCTTTATTAAGAAGGACTGTGGCCCGGTGCGGTGGCTCACACCTGTAATTCCAGCACTTTGGGAGGCCAAGGCAGGCGGATTGCTTGAGTCCAAGAGTTCAAGAGCAGCCTGGGCAACATGGTGAAACCACATCTCTACTAAAAATATAAAATATTAGCCAGGTGTGATGGTGTGCACCTGTATTCCCAGCTACTCCGGAGGCTAAGGTGGGAGGATCATCAGAGCTTAGGAGGTTGAGGGTGCAGTGAGCCGAGATGTAGCCTCCAGCCTGGGGCAACCAGAGTGAGATCACGTCTCAAAAAAAAAAAAAAAAAAAAAAAAGGACTTTTAGGAAAGAGAACATTCTGATTATTTACTTTTAAGTAGTTTGACTTAAAAACCATATTAACAGGGTTTATTTGAACCCTGGAAGATAGTGGACCATTTTTATTTTCTTCTTTGTACTTTTTGTATTTAAAAAAAAAAATTCCTCAAACTAGTGGTGGTTTTTTTTTTTTTTTTTTTTTTTGAGACAGACTCTTGCTCTGTCACCCAGGCTGGAGTGCGGTGGTGCGATCTCGGCTTACTGCAATCTCCGCTTCCTGGGTTGAAACAATTCCCCTGCCTCAGCCCCCTGAGTAGCTAGGATTACAGGCACTCACCACGATGCCCGGCTAATTTTTGTATTTTTAATAGAGACGGGGTTTCACCATGTTGGTCAGGCTGGTCTCGAACTCCTGACCTCAGGTGATCTGCCTGCCTCGGCCTCCCAAAGTGCTGGGATTACAGGCATGAGCCACCACGCCTGGTCCCCGTGTTATTTTTAAAAGGTATCCTTGCTGTAATTTTTCTTTATATTAAGGATTCTATTTTAGACTTTTATATATACTATTCTAATTCATCCATTAAAAATTTAGGCCTATATGCAATTAAACTTTGCCATATGTGTATGATATGCCTAAACTAAATGGTAATAAAAGCATCCCTGGTTTTCATTAATTAGATATGTGTACTCTCAGGGATAAAAGAAAGAAATAAGGTCATTTTGCAGCCTTTCTTTGAATCCAGGGCAGCCATCCAAGAGGCCAAAAACGTAACCCCTGGAAAAAATAAATTCCTTTTAATCTTGTGGATTAATCAGGTACTGCAAATTCTTTTTTTTTTTTTTTTTTTTTTTTTGAGATGGAGTTTCACTGTTGTTGCCCAGGCTGGAGTGCAATGGCAGGATCTCAGCTCACTGCAACCTCCGCCTCCCAGGTTCAAGCGATTCTCCTGCCTCAGCTTCCTGAGTAGCTGAGATTACAGGAAGTAGCCACCATGCCTGGCTAATTTTTGTATTTTTAGTAGAAGCGAGTTTTCACTATGTTGGCCAGGTTGATCTCGAACTCCTGACCGCAGGTGATCCTCCTGAGTTGGCCTCCCAAAGTGCTGGGATTACAGGTGTGAGCCACTGCACCCGGCCAGGTCCTGCAAATTCTGATGCAAACTTATAAACCACCCACCTTGATTTACATTAGGAATATAACTGTATTTACCTTCCCAACATTACATAAATACTATGATGAGAAATCAAAATTAAAGTGCTCAAAATTGAAAGAAAAAATGTAGTTATGAAATAGGAAAACCATATAAAAATGAAATTTAGATTGCATTTTCTATTAGAAAAAATGTAAATATGCAAATGATTACTTAGGATGCTAAAATATGCTTTTATTCACTTATATGTAAACAAACCTAAACAACATATCTAATACGTAAATAATAAAACCAAAATTATCTTCTTTATTTCGATTGGCAACTTTTTTCTCCTTAAGTGCATATTTTATATAAACACTTCTTATTTGTTTAGAAATAAAAACTGCATGTAAAATTCTTTTATTCGTTTTTATAGACTGCAAATATGCCATAGCCTTCTGTGAGCTCAATAAATGTCAGGTGATAATTTGGTTCATTAAAAAAAAACAAATATTTTACAGCTTTTGTCAGATTTTGTTTCTTTAGGCCAAAGGTCAATCCAAGGCCCAGGGCAAAGTATAGGTAGTGTGTTTTTTGAGTAGGTATACATTGGAAGGAGTTGCTGAAAAGGATTGTATGTCATATTTCAGAGGTACTTCCATAAAAGGGATGATAACCAAGCTGGCCTTATGAGCCACAATTGAAGTTGTTCCGTTTTATAAAAGAGTACACCATTTCCCACAGTAGGACTCCTCAAATGACCTTCACCAAGGCAGAGACATATTGTGCTGAGGCTTTTCAGGGATTAAGGGGCTGTGAATAGTGCAGGCTAGACATAATTGTATGTGTTTTGTGTGCTTGTAAAGTTACCTGTTATGCATCCCCTTACCTTGCTCATATAATTAAAAGTAGACTCCAAAGACCAAAATTTAAAGCAGCCCCTGTTCACTAATCGCCCCATGGACTTTTGCAGAGATAGTTCCGTTTTGGGAATGAATTTGTAAGTGGAGTTTAGACCACAAACACTCAAAATAATGCTTGCATCTGCTCCACTGGTTGAAGTTGCCCCCAGCGGTGTTGCTTCTCCTCTGTACATTTCCTCAATTGACTTTCAGGTTACCTCTCTGTGTGAGCTCTGGGGGTGCCAGAGAAAGGCAGAGAAAAAGAGAGACCTAAGTGCTTGAGGCAGAACATCGACAGCTACCAGTACGTGTTCTCAGCTGCAGGTTTACTCATCTGTTCCAAAGGACAGAGAGGCAGGGCAGCCTCAGGGTCTGCTCTAGACTATTCTTTCCCTTTGAGAAAATGCCCACTGAAATTTCACGTGGCTATATGCAATATCTATATTTGGTCCAGAGTATTATAAAAACGAACTAGTCCTACATTGTACAAAAAAGCTAATTTAATAATTGAGAGTAATTTTTGTTTAAATATACTACGTTGAATCATGCATCTAGACATTTGAGCTTAAGTTTTGAGACTCAGTATGTACTGCAAGACTGAAGAAATGTATCACATCTGTGCTCCAACGATCCCTATGTCTGCAGAGTGCTTCGTGGTTTTGGAAGTGCTTTCACAAGCACATTTTTGGATACTTACAAAAGATGTGAGGTTTACAGAGGCGTTATTGAGATTTTTCAGTTGAGAACACTAACACCCAGGATGGAATAGGGGTATAAAAACACAGCTATCAGTGTCAAGAGACATGCATACTGCCCCTGGTTTTACCCATGGCCTTTTCTGGATATATATATTTTTTTCTCTGGGCCTAATTTTCTTCATGTGGAACATGAGAAAATGGACAAAATAGCTATAAAATTTTGAGCATCCTGAAGTGATGACCTTAGACATGAATCAAAGACTCTTGAATCTCATTATTTCCATGATCCCCTCAAGTTCCACGGGACCCTCATTACCACTTGTAAATTCAGTATCTACTATAATGAAGAAATTCGTGTATGTAACTGTAAATCAAAACTGGTATAATAAAGCCTTTCAAAAAGCATATAAACAATGTATAAATATGAATGCACTCCTATTTTGTTAATATATACATGCATTTATATTATATATAATTATATTTTTTACTTGGTAAACATTTCAAATTAGAATATTCTCTAATTTTGAAATGTTAATAATAATCCATTTATTGATTATTGTTGATGTTGATATCATTGAAAATTTTACAAAATCTTTTTATATTCCCAATAAAGAATCCTATTTTTCTCAACATTATGAACATTTATCTTACAGTTATATAATGTTTAGAATTAATGTATTTATCTCAAAACACTTGAGGGTTTTTTTCATGAAAGATGCATTATATAACTTGCCTCATATCATGTATCATGCATTTGGTATTTAACTTAGCGAACTGTTTGTTATCATGGAATGGCGGCCACTGTTTCTCTTTTTATGCAATCCATTAGAACGTTGGATTAGCACTAAATTATTCTGTATTAATTGTGAGTATAAGACTCTTAGATTAGTTCTGAATTGTTCTGTGTTACTTGTGGATACACACACATATTTTAATACAGAATATATATTTCTTCTGAATCCATTTCTCTCTCCCACTTGACCATAATAAACATACTCTGCACTCCAGTGTCAGTGCCAGGTTATTTCTGTTCTCTAAGATTTTAATTGCATTCATTATTTTGGGCTCAGTACTGGTTAGGAATAGTCTTCAAAGATTAAAGCTGTTTATGTGGATATGAAAAATCATTTGGTGATCTGCCGAAACCCTCCTGTTTATAAGAGGAAGCTTTTCTGTCAAAAGAAAGAATCAGACACATAAAACAGATTTTCTTAATCGATATCACAGCTCTATAGAGTCATTAGGGTAAAGCACCTGCACCTTGAAATGCTTTGATTGCCCAGTGTGCTGTGAGGACCTGGGCTGTCACCTTGAATGCTGATATTCCCTTCCTCTGAGTTAAAGTAACATCCTAGATTTCTCACCATATTGGAAATTCATTTACCAAGTTGATTCAGTTTGTTTTCCCCACTCAGTGTTGTCCTAGTCAGCAGATGGGCCCCTTATTTATTAGAATGGTGCGGTCACTGAATTGTATCCACCAAGCTCTGCTACTTTTGCAGTGGAAATGTTAGCAGTTTTATTTACCAATGCAAATATTTACCGAGAAGCTACCAAATAAAAGTTATTTTGGATTTTTTTTAAATGTCTAATTGTTTATGCAATCATCTACTCAAGAAACATTTACTGAGCACCTATTTTTACATGATTCTATCTTGTTTGTGGCAAGGAATACAAAGGTAAATAAGAGGAAACAGCCTGGTCTAATGGAGATGAGGGCACTGGAGTACTAAAGACATGGGTTACAATTTTTCCTTAGTCATTTATTAACCATCTGGCATTATCTTCTACTCTCTCTTCCCTGTATTTGTGTGTGTGTGTGTGTAAAGTGGGAAGAATATATCTTTATCAGGTTATAGTGTGAATTAGAAATTAAACATATATAGTATTCAATAAAAGCATAGTGGCAGAATAAATAGTTGTTCTCAGCATCATGGTAGTATCAATAAGACCCGGACTGTGTCCTCAAAAGAGTGTACATTTTGTTGGTATAATTTATGAGATGCCTAACATAAAAACTCTCCAACTTATTCATTACATAGACTGATACTTCATTTTATCTCCCCCCACCATGCCCCCCGCCAGCATATTTTCTGGCTCATTTGTCCCTTTAGTTCTCTTCTGTGTCATCCAGAGTCCAGTCAGGAAACAGGAATCTTAGCAGTTATTTCAATTGAAAAAGGTTAACATAGGGAATCGATTATACCGGGGTTGGAAAGCTACAAAGCCAAAAAGAGACCTGTGAGCCAACAGCAATCCTAAGGATGGGGGAACAAATTGAAAGACATTAGCGTTATCAGATTCCAAAAGCTCGAAGAAAAGACCCCCAAAACTTAGGCTGAGACCTCCACCCAGCTGGGGCTGATAACTCACAGGCTGCAGGAGGGTCCCAGTACAGCCATCCTTCTCAGGCTGCTATCTCTAAGGTACAATGAGAATTGCACCGACAGCGCCAAAAACAGTAGAAGATAGAAGATGAGGCTGACTGCTGCTGCTGGAGGGAAGAGCTATGGCCGGGGCTTCTCTGACAGTAATGATGCGTGAAAAAGGAAGGAGTAGGTCTTCTCCTGCCTGCCAGTTTCCTACCAGTGTCCTATGGCAGAATCTAACAGGGAGCCAGCTGTGAAGAGGAGGTGTAGCTTCATGGTCCCAGCTGCAGCATCACAGAGCCAGGAATAGAAAGGGGTTGGGGCTTACTTACTAACTAGCACAGGTCTGTTTTAGCAGGGTGACTTTATGTTCAGATTTGCAGGATTACAATTTACCCTCAAAGACTGGAGAACTCACTGGCTCCTTTCATTTCGTCTACTATGATATGTTCACTTTTGAAGAGACCTCAATCCACATGAATGTTGAAAGTAAACATTTGTAGTTATATACTCAAATTATCTTTTGAAAAGAATGGATCTGACTTTTCCTACTTACTATGTCACCATTGAAGACTACCTTCTCAAAAGACTTCTGTTGTTACTTTAAAATTCTTAAAAGACAAATCTTCATGTAATTCTGTTGGTATCAACAAGGGAAACACCTAACGTGGGAAATTAACTTGTCATTCTTCTCCAGTTAAAATGGTTAGAAATATGACCATTACCATTAGGAAATTGTATATGAGGTTAAACATTTATTAAATGCAAAAACTTTTCCAAAAAATTTAAAGTAAGAGATATTTCTCGTTTTTTTTCTGGTTTCAACTGAAATAGAAGGTGACATAGCCTCTGTAAGAAGATGTAGAAGATGAATTTTGGTATTTACAAGTTTGCATGTTGTTGAATAAAGGTTTATGTTAGGTTTCATAATCAATTCTAATATGCAAATATCTGTTTGTACAGCATTTTAATTAGTTTAACAAATGTTTACTGGGGTCTTATAAGTGCCAGGCACTGAGGAATCAAAGTTAACAAGACCGCCAAGGTCTCAGCATGCAGGGAGCACATATTCTAGTGGAGACAAGTAGAAAAACAGCGATTAAACACAGAAACAATGTAAAAGTGCACAAAGGGAAAAAAACTGAGTTGTTTTGGGGAGTGTGTTTGTATAAGTAGCCATAAAAGTCTTCTTGAACAGATGCTATTTAAGATGAGAACTGAAGGCTGAAAAGGAAGGAGGAGGAGGTACCTATGTGAAATACAGAGGAAATAGGAAAGACGACATCCCTTAAGCAGAATACAACTTGGCATTTTCAAGATACCGCCATAGAAGCTACTGGAGCCAATGCACAGGGAGAGGAGAGAGAATGAGTTTGAAGGGATTGGAGGGGCCAGACCATGAAGGAACTTGTAGGGCCCAGTAAACAGTTGGGATTTTATTCCAACCAAAATGGGAAACCAGGGAATGTTTTAAATCTGGGAGTCATGAAAGCTGATTTATAGTTTTAAAAGTCACTCTGTTGACTGCAGAGAATGGATTTTAGAGGTTAGAGTAGAAACAGAGAGAGTATGAGGAGAAGAAAGCCAGGATCTAGGGAAGAGATAAAGATGGTGGTTTGAGATACACTTCGGAAGTGAATCTTGAAGGACTAGCCAGTAACTTGGACATGAGCATGGGTAGGAAAATGGGAATGGGGAAAGGATTTACGAATGCTTCCTATGGATTAGAATAAGCAACTGGGTAGATGTTGATGTCATTATGAATCTGGTAGAAACAAAGAGAGGAATAGATACCTGAAAGAGTGGAAGAAAAGTGAATCTTATTTTAGACACATAGGATGTTTGAGATATCTGTGAAATATTCAAGTGCAAATATTAAATAGACAGTTGAATATCCAAGTTTGGAAATTACAGCAGGAGGCAAGGCCAGTGATAGGAATTAGTAAGTTATTTATTTTTGTTTTCGTTTTTTAAAAAATCATCAACCATGTGTCTGGATATGTTCACTTGCAGAGAGAATCTGCATAGTAAAGAGAACATCCAGCATTGTAAAGACTGGAATAGTAGGAGTGACAACTAAATTCAGCAGAGAGGTCAGAAGGAAAGCAGGAGTCAAGTCCTGTGAAAACCAGGAGAGACGATTGGTGCATGAATAAAGGAGCCGAGTGTATCTTGTGGGAGCCAGTCGAACTTGCAGGGAAGTCCAAGTAGATCAAGAGACAGAAGTGTCCATTAGATTTGGCCACATGGAGATTTCCATTGACCTTGACATGAACAGTTCCACATTATATGAAGTTTTATGAGCCTATATATATTCAGTTTTTATGAGCCTCAGGTGGTTGATAGGAAGGAATAATAATCACGACAACTTTTGTCAAGTCTGAGGAAGAACTGTCTGCTGACTTATCACATTTTCAATTAGGGGATAATAGTTGATGTAAGTGGCTCTGAAAGGTTTTCCGTCTCCTCCCTGATTGGAATCCATAACTTGAAATTGATCCAGTGTGGTAACAAGAATGCTATTCTCCTGTTTGATCTCTTAGGCTTTTTCACTGTAGGGCATTCACTAAAAATGATGACCAAGAATTGTT